>NW_024963406.1:787-1643 GCF_019238085.1 Lagopus leucura | reverse complement strand
GGACAACAATGGCACCGTGGGGTCATTGATGGCACTGTGGGGACAACAATGGCACCGTGGGGTCATTGATGGCACTGTGGGGTCAACGATGGCACTGTGGGGATATTAATGGCACTGTGGGGTCAACAATGGCACTATGGGGTCAACGATGGCACTGTGGGGTCAACAATGGCACTATGGGGTCATTGATGGCACTGTGGGGTCAAGGATGGCACTGTGGGGTCAACGATGGCACTGCAGGGATATTAATGGCACTGTGGGGTCAACAATGGCACTGTGGGGTCATTGATGGCACTGTGGGGATATTAATGGCACTGTGGGGACAACAATGGCACTGTGGGGTCAACAATGGCACTGTGGGGATATTAATGGCACTGTGGGGTCAACGATGGCACTGTGGGGTCAACAATGGCACTGTGGGGATATTAATGGCACTGTGGGGACAATGATGGCACTGTGGGGTCAATGATGGCACTGTGGGGTCAACGATGGCACTGTGGGGATATTAATGGCACTGTGGGGACAATGGTGGCACTGTGGGGTCAACAATGGCAATGTAGGGTTCACCGATGGCATTGTGGTGTCAATGATGGCACTGTGGGGGCATTAATGGCACTGTGGGGTCAATGATGGCACTGTGGGATCAATGATGGCACTGTGGGGTCATTGATGGCACTGTGGGGACACTGATGGCACTGTGGGATCAATGATGGCACTATGGGGTCAACGATGGCACTGTGGGGTCATTGATGGCACTGTTGGGTCAATGATGGCACTATGGGGTCAATGATGGCTCTGCAGGGTCATTCATGGCACTGTGGGGACACTGATGGCACTGTGGGGTCAATGATGGCAC
>NW_024963406.1:0-687 GCF_019238085.1 Lagopus leucura | reverse complement strand
ATGGCACTGTGGGGTCAACCATGGCACTGTGGGGGCATTAATGGCACTGTGGGGACAACAATGGCACCGTGGGGTCATTGATGGCACTGTGGGGACAACGATGGCACTGTGGGGATATTAATGGCACTGTGGGGTCAACAATGGCACTATGGGGTCAACGATGGCACTGTGGGGTCAACAATGGCACTATGGGGTCATTGATGGCACTGTGGGGACAATGATGGCACTGTGGGGTCAACAATGGCAATGTAGGGTTCACCGATGGCATTGTGGGGTCAATGATGGCACTGTGGGGGCATTAATGGCACTGTGGGGTCAATGGTGGCACTGTGGGGTCAACGATGGCACTGTGGGGTCAACGATGGCACTGTGGGGACACTGATGGCACTGTGGGGTCAATGATGGCACTATGGGGTCAATGATGACACTGTGGGGACACTGATGGCACTGCGGGGTCAGTGATGGCACTGTGGGGTCAACGATGGCACTGTGGGGTCAACGATGGCACTGTGGGGACACTGATGGCACTGCGGGGTCAGTGATGGCACTGTGGGGTCAGTGATGGCACTGTGGGGACACTGATGGCACTGCAGGGTCAGTGATGGCACTGTGGGGTCAGCAATGGCATTGCAGGGTCATTGATGGCACTGTGGGGACACTGATGGCACTGCGGGGTCAGTGATGGCA
>NW_024963405.1:5595-5769 GCF_019238085.1 Lagopus leucura | reverse complement strand
GAGCTGGGGGTCGGCCTCTTCTCTCGTGTCATTAGTGATAGGACCAGGGGGAATGGTTTCAAGCTACGGCAGGGGAGATTCAGGCTGGACATGAGGAAGTATTACTTTTCAGAAAGGGTGGTCAGGCACTGGAATGGACTGCCCAGGGAGGTGGTGGAATCACCGACCCTGGGC
>NW_024963405.1:0-5495 GCF_019238085.1 Lagopus leucura | reverse complement strand
ACCTGAGCGCCGCCCGCCCCCGCCCCGGGGCCGCCGCTCGGCCGCCGGCCTCCCCCAGCGCCCCGACCCCGGCGCCCGGCGGCTCGCCTCCCTCCTTCTTCCTCCTCCTCCTTCCCCGTGGGACGAAGGCTCGCCGGGGTCCGGCCCCACTGCGGGGCGGCGTGCTTGGGGGCGGGAGGCGGCCCGGAGGTCGCCCCCTCCGTGAGGGGCCGGCAGTGCAGTGGCCGCCGTTGGCCGGGTGCCCGCTTATCCCGCTCCCCTCGGGCTCAGGCACCTCGACGCCTTGGTGCCCTGTGCATCTCTTGTGACCCAGCTCCTACATTTCGTGACCCTGCTTGTGTTTTGGAAGCCTTCATCTGAGCTCTGTCCCATCTCACAGTCCTGCTGCCTTGCAGCCGGCACCGAGGCCCAGGCTGGCATGCACAACCCCAGGTACTCAACCTGGGGCAGCTTGACACACTCGGGCCCACAGCACCCACTGCCCCGTCCCCCTAGGATAACTGTGGGCAGCCAGTGGCTGTGAAGTAACAGCGCAGTTGGCTGCAGGGGGTTATCTTTTCCTCGGGAAGTACTGATGGCCACTTCACCCCACCACCACTTTTGCCAGAAGACGACTGTTTTTCCAAAGTCTCTGCTTATTAACTGTCCACCAGAGTTCAGCTTGCTCTCCTCTCAATTACGTACCTCCTATTTCTTTACCACTTTCTCTGTGTACCACCCACTCATCTTCCGCCTGCCTCCCTCTGCTTCATTCCTCCCATTCCCCCTTTACATTATCTCCTCTAACAAGCTTCTGAAAGTGTTCACAGCTGAACTCTGGCAGTCACCTCTTGCACACATTGGCAGACAGAAAGGAATCCCAATTCCTCCATCCCTAGACAACTCAGAGAACAACATCGTGCCCTTACCCCATTTGGGAAGCACAGCTGGGGCCTCTCCTTCCTTTGGGATCTGGGAAATATTGTAGTAATGATTGCCCTTTTCCTATCCTGGCTGCCCACAGAGCGGATGGTTCCCAGCATTACTGGCAGCATAGTGATAGCAAGGAAGGACAATATGGGCTTAATTTCATTTGGTTGCAAACTATTATTTATTACTTACTATTTTTGTGGAGTGTCCATGATGTCCAGTCCAATACTGAGGAAGTATTACTTTTCAGAAAGGGTGGTCAGGCACTGGAATGGACTGCCCAGGGAGGTGGTGGAATCACCGACCCTGGGGGTGTTCAAGGAAAGGCTGGATGTTGTGTTGAGGGACATGGTTTAGTAGGAGCTATTGGGAATAGGTGAACGGTTGGACTGGGTGATCTTTTAGGTCTTTTCCAACCTTAGTGATTCTATGATTCTATGATTCTATGTGCAATGAAGAGGCTGATGTGAGTGCCATGCACTGAAGCAGCGGAATACCCTGGTGAAGCAATCACGTCAAACATAACAGATATCCCCATCTTGTTTAAATTAAAATTGTCTCTGCCATGTCGGCATTACCCACGCAAACTAAAGGCAAACACACAACCGTGTTCCACATTACCACTCAATTACACTGATGTCTTTTGCCTACTTGGTGATGTTGTCATTGTTCTGAAAATGCTTAGAGCTCATCTTAAGCTGCTATATTTTATTTGATATGGTGGACATGATGTAATTTACAGAACTTGTGATGGCGTGTGTTATTTGTCTTTCAGCAGTTCCAGCTCAACATCCTCCCTCCATCTGAGTGGACAAAGTCCCACAGGGCCATATGCACCCAATATCTGGATGGGTGACAGCATAACCATGTAAATACCCCCACACCTGCTGATGTTAATAGAAGGAGAGAGGATTACAGCTCTTACAACCAGCTCCTCTGCTTCATAAATCGGCTTCTGACCTCTGCCTCACTTTATTTAATTCCCCACAAACACAGAAATACCAGTAACTCGCAGGACTTGTTCTCTGTCATGGGACCCAGCTGCTAGGAACCAGGCAGCGATGCCTAATAGAATCATAGAATCATTCAGATTGGAAAGGACCCTTAAAATTACCTAGTCCAGTTGCTAACCCATCCCCACCATGCTCACTAACCATGTCCTTCTGTGTCACATCTCCACTTTTAATGAACACTTCCAGCACTTCCCTAAGCATCCTGTGCCAGTGCACAGGGCACTCTTGCACTGAAGAAATGTTTCCTAATATCCAACCTGAACCTCCTCTGGTGCAACTTAAGGCCGCTAAAGGCCTAGTAGTTCATTTCTGATACCCTGCTCAGCAGCTGCATAAAGATCAACTGTGACACAGCTTATATATGAAGCCACATCTTCAGTTTTAAAGGTTTTGTACCACATCATTGCGTCACTGCCCACAAGTCCTGGTCTGTGTCACTCAGCAGTGTGACCCAGCAGTGCTCTGGTGGCCATGCTTGCAGGTGCCCTCTCACCATGTCCAGCCTGACTGGGAGATGGTCTTCATTTCTCTTGCTGGTGTCTGTGATGGCCAGAACACTGTAATAGATACCCTCTTCCTTTTTGTACCACTTGGAAGATGTTACTTTATCAAAAATGTTCCAAGACATCTCAGTTTACTGACAATGGCCAATTAGCACTAAGTTACTAAGACCTGCTAATGCCACGTTATCTCGCTGCAGGTTACTGAGATAAACCCAAATGATACGGTTGTATTTCATAATCAGCAGCAGAACAGAACTAACAATCCTCTATTGATTTTGTGGTTGGCATTGACAAAAATCTTTATAGTTTCAGGTACCTGCCGTTATTGTGGAAAATTAAATCTGGCAGTACAATCAGATACTGTACTTTTCTCCCCAAAGAAAACATTGCTACTGAGTAATGAGGAAATGCCTCATGCAGCAACTGGGCCATTCCCATTCTATGCTTTTAATCATAGTCAGTTGTTCAAAAGTCAAGTTACCAACCCAGGTACTTCTGATGCATCGCACCTGTAAGCAGCAGTTGCAATACGAACAGTGCTACACAGCCTGCTGGAAGGAAGGTATGCACTGGGCATCATTCTCAGGTCAAAGACGTTCCACTTCTTCTTAGGATGTTAGAGCGTGACTGAGAGGTGGCCTTCTGAAGCTCCTCACACATCTCTTGGGTAAGGGCATAAGTAACCAACTGACCAGTGCTCTTGTCTGCAGGATTTTGATATCCTGAACAAGATGGATTTTCCACAGAAAGAGCAGTTTTCCTGCTTCATTCTGTCATGCCAAGATGGTTCTGTTGAGATTAATTATCATAAAAACATGATGTATGATGAAAAGGAGAAAATTCCCAACTGCCCTAAAATAAGTTAACTATGAAGTCTGTCTTTTCTAATCGACAATAGAATATTGGCAGTGTTTGTCTCTGGAGGTCTTGCACCCACATACAATGTTGGGAACAAATCTAACCTCATTAGACCTATGCTCTTATGCCACTGTGTTACCAAAGTCTGATGTTCTTATTACGTATTTAGCAACTTGTATTTCCTCTCAATCACTGTGGTAATTAAATGTCAAGTTAATTGATATTACATATAATCTGGCTTCTCATTAGCAGTGCGTTTTTAATTTGTTGCAGATTCTGTAATGCAGCCTGATCCAGTCTTAATAAAGTCACTATAAAAACTGCCATGTATTTGGTAAGAACAGAATTGGGCCGAAGGGAAGAGAAGGATGCCAACATATCGGTTTGTCATTTGTTGACCACTGAAGGACTACAGGAGAAGTGTAACTTCTTTTCTTTTTGATGTCTAGATCTCAGTTATGGGCAGTCAGGATTTTCTGTTAGTTTAAGGCTGTTCAGTGGACACAAGCTCCTCAACTTGTGTCTCTTAGAAAGAAATAACAAAACAAAAGAGGAAATCAGTTAGTATTATGGGATCGCTCATGCAATCTCATGTTCACTGCTGTAATACCAAACTTTATAATCACCCAAGTCCTCAGGAACTGCTTGTAAGTTAATGAAGCTTCTTGAAATTTATCATACTCCAAGTGGTGTTGCTGTGCTTCTACAGCCTCAAACAGTCACTCAGACAGTCCAGATATAAACATATCGAGTGATATTTATAACTTTGGCAATGATCTTTTTCTCTTTAGGGGTCCTACAGCTCTGGAATTTGTTTTCTGTCACAGGCCAAATGTCCTGAGACAGATGTTGCAAGTCTGGGTTACCACGAGAAGGGCAGAAAAGATTTGAGGTTTTCCAGTACTTGTTCTGCCAGTAGCAGAGTGCAGGGAATTACATGGTAGTTCTGTGGTTGAAATTCTGTGAATAGTACCAAGGGCATAGGAGTAGGTGTTCTCTTTTACACTTAAGTAAACAAACAAACATTTTGGAGAGAGGAAAATAAGAATCAGTGTGAATGAGGACAAAATGTCACAGCTGGCACACTCTCCTTGCTTGTTATTTCTGTGTTTCTATCATCATTTTAAGACAGCTTCAGTGGGGATCAGTTGCAAAGCAGCTTCTCTCCTTATGGAGAGACTGGCACCTGTCTGTTCATCCCTCTCCACTTCAGCTTTCTGAGGCCCTGGGAAAGGATCACCCCGCATTTTGCCAGCAGCAGAGCACTGCTGGCTTTCATTAGTCAGGGCCAGATTCTTTCACTTTTGTTCGCAGTGATTAATGCTCAAAGAATACAGACTTCTTGCAGAATTCAATGTGCAGAGGCTCCAGGCTCAGATATAGACCCTAGTAACAAAGTATCTGCTGTTTGACTGTGCCCCACCTCCCTTGCTCAAACTGGCATGGAGGGGGTGGGTGTGGGGGTAAATCAAGCTTTTCTTCTGCTCGTATGACATATGGTAATTTATTATTAATAATAAACTGCATTATCAAAGCACCTAGAAGCAGAAACTGGATGGAGCAAAAATACAATCTTTGCCCTCAGGAGACTGCGAACTAAATATAAATCAAGATACCAGTGGAGAGAGGAGTTAATTGGGGTAGGAAGGGTAGCGTGCAAGAGGACGATAAAACAATGCTGGCCAGTGTAATAACTTCTGGTGTTCACACAGTAGAGTTAAGTTTGGAGGCACTGACACAAAGCAATTTACAAGACGGTCTCAAGGGAGGTCAATGCGATATCTTAATATATTCAGAGGACCAACTGCCAAACATGAGGGGCAGTTTTAGAGAAAGCATGCCAATGTAATGAAGATGTAATGAGTAGACAATGAAAGCTGGCATCCTGTGCAGACAGACTGTGGGAATCAAGCTTTTAATATCGTGCAAATGATAGATAGGGGAAGGCCTACAGCCTTCAGCCAAGTGGCCTCCACTGGATGCAACGTAAAGGCAGGTGAGCTGCAATGAACAGTGCAGCGGGGCACTGCCAGGGTATTTGCCTTTGGGATGCACTGCAGTAGACCAGACTGTGTCTATCAAGGCGGAGTAAATGAGAAAGAGATGAGATGACACACACAAGGGATAGAAGGTTTTCTACAGCAACCGTGATTTTCACCCATCATGCTCCTTCTGACATATGATTAATTTATTACAGAATAAAAGTTAGAGA
>NW_024963404.1:0-1241 GCF_019238085.1 Lagopus leucura | reverse complement strand
CCCCCCCCCCCATCCCTCAGACGCCCTCCTGAAGCGTCCCGAAGTTCGGGGCGTGAAATTCCTCTTCCTGGTTGGCGGCTTCGCCGAGTCGGCCGTGCTGCAGCGCGCCGTGCAGGCGGCGTTGGGCACCGCGTGCCGCGTGCTGATCCCGCAAGACGCGGGGCTGAGCGTCCTGAAGGGCGCCGTCCTCTTCGGCCTCGACCCCACCGCGCTGCGCGTCCGCCGCTCCCCGCTCACCTACGGCGTCGGGGTGCTCAATAAGTTCATCGAAGGCAAACACCCGAGGGAGAAGCTGCTGCTGAAGGACGGCCGGCGGTGGTGCAGCGACGTCTTCGAGAAGTTCGTGTGCGCCGAGCAGTCGGTGGCGCCGGGGGAGGTGGTGCAGCGCAGTTATTGCCCCGCGCGTTCCGGGCAGCGCAGAACCGTCATCAACATCTACAGCTGCGCCCGGGACGACGTGCTGTTCATCACCGAGCCGGGGGTGAGGAAATGCGGCACCGTCAGCCTGGAGCTGCCCGAGCTGGGGGGGGTCGGGGAGCGCAGGGAGATCCGGGCCAGCATGCAGTTCGGGGACGCGGAGATCGAGGTGACGGCCGTGGATGTGAGCAGCGCCAGGACCGTGAGCGCCACCATCGATCTCGTGGCCGAATGAAGGCGGTGGGGAGCGGGGAAGCGGCGGCGCGGGATGCGGGGGGCGGCTGGGCGCCACTCGGTGCTCCTCGGTGGGGGCGCAGAGCGAGCGTGCGACCATGCGGCCAACTGCTCTGCTGCTCCGCGTCCCCGGGACCCACAGCCTGCAGCCCCACGTCTCTGGGTTTCCCACCCTGCAGCCCCACATCTCCAGGTTCCACACTGCAGCCCATTTGTTCTGCAGCCCCACATCTCTTGAGTTCCATACCCTACAACCCCACATCTCCAGGTTCCACATCCTGCAGCCCCACATCTTCAGGTTCCACCCTGCAGCCCCACATCTCCGGGTTCCATACCTTGTAGCCCATCTGTTCTGCAGCCCCACATCTCTGGGTTTCCCACCCTGCAGCCCCACATCTCTGAGTTCCATATCCTGCAGCCCCACATCTCTGGATTCTACACCTTGGTGCTCCATACCTCTGAGTTCCACACCTCATCAGCCCCACATCTCCAGGTTCCACACTGCAGCCCATTTGTTCTGCAGCCCCACATCTCCGGGTTTCCCACCCTGCAGCCCCACATCTCCATCGGGCTGAAGGCAGCTGAGCCCC
>NW_024963403.1:0-1281 GCF_019238085.1 Lagopus leucura | reverse complement strand
GTCGGCCTCTTCTCTCGTGTCATTAGTGATAGGACCAGGGGGAATGGTTTCAAGCTACGGCAGAGGAGATTCAGGCTGGACATGAGGAAGTATTACTTTTCAGAAAGGGTGGTCAGGCACTGGAATGGACTGCCCAGGGAGGTGGTGGAATCACCGACCCTGGGGGTGTTCAAGGAAAGACTGGATGTTGTGTTGAGGGACATGGTTTAGTAGGAGCTATTGGGAATAGGTGAACGGTTGGACTGGGTGATCTTTTAGGTCTTTTCCAACCTTAGTGATTCTATGATTCTATGATTCTATGATTCTGTGAGACTTCTTCCACATCGCCTGGGAAGGTAAAGGGAAGAAATATAAAAAAAGTGGCCAGGGGTGGAATATGCAGGGAAACACAAAGAAGAGACTTCCAGCAATGCCAAAGCAGGGATAAGACTTCATGGTTTAATAGGTGGCTGGGTCAGGTAAATAGGGCAATAATAAATGGCTGAAGCAATCCACGGTGCAATAAAGAGAACAAATGAAGACTTTACAAGACAATAACATAGAAAAGAGAACCAGAAACACAGCCTGGGAACACTTTTTTTGAGAGAAAATGAAGTCGGTACGTTGATGACAGAAACTGAATAGCTAAACAGACTTTGTGTAGTGAAGCTGTGGGTTTGAGGTGACCTTACTGTCCACACTGTCAGGTAAGCAGCCGGGCATAAAAGAAATAGCAAAAGGTTGCAGAAAAACAGTATACAATTTGTGAATCCAAAAGGCAACATACATTTCATCTGTGTTCCGTAAGCAGACCATTGAACAGCAGGAAACCAGAACATAACACTTAACCCCCTTAATTTGCTCTGTTTGGAAACCAACGGTTGCCAGATTAACAGCTTTTGCCTGTGATCATTTCAATGATACACCTCATTGGCAACTCGCAGCCTCTTTTTAAAATAAATGGGATATTCTACTTTTCTAGATGAAGCTTAGAAATACGTACTGAATATTTCAAAATATACTCCATGAACATTTACCTGCAAAGCTGTTCCGTGTCCATTTTCCCCTTTTAAGGGAAGAAAGACAATTACAACAAAATGAACTTACTGGAAAAGAGGCACAAACTAACCCTCACTTGGATACGAAGGCATTTTTGTTAAACATATATATTTGCTCATTCCAATATTATGACAGCTATTTCATAGAATCATAGAATCACCAAGGTTGGAAAAGACCTAAAAGATCACCCAGTCCAACCGTTCACCTATTCCCAATAGCTCCTACTAAACCATGTCCCTCAAC
>NW_024963402.1:0-2721 GCF_019238085.1 Lagopus leucura | reverse complement strand
CCGCCCCCCATCGCCCCCCATCGCCGCTCACCAGGATGGGCACCCAGTAGTAGTTGAGCGTCGGCGCCGCGTCCTCCACCAGTTTGATGCGGTGTGTGAAGAAAAAGAAGGCGAGGACCCCTGGAAGGGAATCCCAGAGCTGGCAGCGGGGTGAGGGGCAGCAGAAGGGGGGGCTGGGGGGGGGGTCTCCCAGAAACGTGGGGTCTGGGGAGGGTCCTCCCCACCCAATGGGGGCTGGGACGGCTCCTCCTCAACCAACAAAGCCGAGGAAGGGTCCTGGACGACAACAGGGGTCTGGGGTGAGACTTCCCCACTGAGGGGATCTGGGGAGTCCCCTCCTCGATCAGGGGGGGTCGGGAAGCCCCCTCCCAACCAATGGGGGGTGGGAACGCTTGCGATGCCCCCCCAGCCCGAATGGCGTCCCGATGGCCCCCACGCACCAACGCCGCCCACGATGAGGAGTTTGCCGAGGAAGAGGAGGAAATCGGTGACTTTATCCAGCACGACGACCCTGCGGGGGGGAGGGAGGTGAGCGCCCACCCCCACCAGTGCCGGCTGCCCCCACGAGCCGCTTTTTTGGGGGTGGGGATTTTGGGGGTCGGGATTTTGGGGTCCTCACCGAATGATGTTCCTCATCAGCAGGGAGAAGGCGTTGCGGGCAGAGGTGCAGAAGTTGGTGCCATAAACAGCGATCTGTGGGGCAGAGGGGGGCGGAGGGGGGCGGAGGGGGGCACTCAGCCCGGAGCAGAGCGAAACCCTCCTCCAAAGGCAGCAGGAAAAGCCCCCAGCGCCCCGCTTCCCGTACCATGATGTAGGCGTTCCTGTTGAGGAACTTGAGGAACTTCTCCAGGCACCAGAAGCAGCACTTGAGGCAGCCCAGCAGCAGCTTGGCCACTTTGTTCTTGGTGCCTGCGGGGGGGGGGGGGGGGGGGGGGGCCCGCCCCCCCCCCCCCGGCGGCGCGCGGGCGGCCCCACCCCCCCCCCCCCCCCCCCCGCCCCCCCCGGCCGGACCCCCAGCGTCCGAGCCTGGAGGGGGGGGAGCAGCCCCACGGCCCCCAGCGGCAGCAATGGCAGCATCTGCAGCTCCATGGGAGCGGGGCTCTGCCGACCTGTGGGGCTGCCGGCTCTGGGATGCCTGCGGTCCCGCCGTCCGTCCCCATAATAGACCCCAAACTCCTCCATCTGTCCCCACAGCGCCCCCGATCTTGTCCCTCTGTCCGTCCCCCATCAGACCCCAACGCTCGTCCCCGCAAAGACCCCAACTTCACCCCACTTTCCATCCCCCCCCACCTCACCCCATTGGCCCCCACGAAGACCCCAAACTCACCCCACTGCCCATCCTCACCCCATCCCACTGTCTGCCCCCACAGCCCCCATCCCTGTCCCTCTGTCCACCCCCCTGTCCCTCTGTCCGTCCCGCTGCACCTTTCAGCCTGTGGTCCAGGTACTCCAGGATGACGCGGATGAGCTGCACGATGGCGAGGATCAGCGCCCCGAAGGCGAGCGACCCGGTGTGGTACCTGCAGGGGGGGAGGGTGTCCGTCCGTCCATCCGTCCGTCCATGGGGGCAAGGGGGGGAAACTCCGTCAGTAACGGGGTGGGGGTGGAAAAATCCATTGTTGTGACGGAGGGGGGAGAAATGGGGGGAGAAGTGGGGAGATCCACCGGCAATGGGGGAGGAATGGGAGCCCCGTAATTAACGGGGGAGGAGCAGAAAATGTCTGAAAGTAACGAGGGAGAGATTGGGAACTGCATCAGCAATGGGGGGGATGGAAAAGTCCATTGGGGAGGGGTGGGAAACGTCCAAAAGTAATGGAAAATTCCATCAGCAATGGGTGAGAAGTGGAAAAAACCCACAATTAATGGGGAGAGGTGAGAAGCGTCCAAAGGTAACGGCTGAGAGATGGGCAGCATCCAGCAGCGATGGGGGAGAGGGGGAAAGGGCCAAAAGTCACTGGGTTGGGGTTGGAGACCTGCAGCAGGGATGGGAGGGGAGGGGATGGGGGGGATCAATGGAGATGGGGTGAGATGGGATGGGATGGGGATCTTGAGCAGGGATGGGACGGAGATGAGGATGGAGATGGGATGGGACGGAGACGGGGCTGTGCACAGAGATGGGCTGGGATGCAAGGAGCCCCGCTGTCCCTGCAGGACGCACCTGAGCGCGCGGCCGAAGGAGGAGAAGAGGGGGAAGGCGGGGATGTCGTGGGGCTTCTTGAAGGCCCAGTAATAGGAGGCGAAGGCGCCCGCCAGCGTCACCTGGCCCAGCGCGATGGCGAAGTTGGCGAGCCAGAAGAGCATGAAGAGGTTGAAGAGCTGCAGCGCCGTCAGCGAGCGGTGGAACGGCGACTCGCCGCCGTAGAACGCAAAGAGGCACTGGGAGCCGGGGCACTGCGCCGCCGCGCCGCTCGCGTTGAACGTCTGCGGGCAGAGGGGGGTGGGCAGCCACAGCGGCACCGACAGCACCGAAACGCCTCGGAACCAGCAGTGATGGCACCAAAACGCCTCAGAACCAGCAGTGATGGCACCAAAACGCCTTGGAACCAGCAGTGATGGCACCAAAATGCCACAAACCAGCAGTGATGGCACCAAAACGCCTTGGAAGCAGCAGTGATGGCACCAAAACGCCTTGGAAGCAGCAGTGATGGCACCAAAACGCCTCGGAACCAGCAGTGATGGCACCAAAACGCCACAAACCAGCAGTGATGGCACCAAAACGCC
>NW_024963401.1:0-1307 GCF_019238085.1 Lagopus leucura | reverse complement strand
AATTAAGAGAACAAAAGGGGGAGCGATAATTAACAGGGAGAAAAAACGGGAGGTTGAAAAAGAAAAGGAAAAAATAAAGGGAAAAAGGGGAAACGGGGAGAAACTGAGGAAGGGGGGGGGGGGGGGGAACGGGGCCGCCACCTTCTCCTTGTCCACCACCACCGCCTGCACCTCCCCGAAGGCCGCAAAATGCTCCTTCAGATCCTCGGCCGCCGTCCCGCGGGCGAAGCCGCTGACGAAAAGGCTCCGAAGCTGCTGGGAGCTCCGCTCAGCCCGGAGGCTCCGCCGCCGCCGGTGTTTTTTGCCGCGGAGGTGATCCTTCAAACTCGGCCCTGCGAGGCGGGGCGTCAAAACGGCGACGAACCGAGACCCCCCCCCCCCCCCCGGGCGCGCCCCCCCCCCCACACCCGAACGTAAGGCTTACGGTTGGCCGCAGTCACGTGGCACAGGCGGCAGCGGAACGCGCCCCGCGGCAGCGGCTCCACGTCCGGGTCCGCGTCCGGTGGAGGGGAGCGCTCCGGTTCCTGCGCGCTGCGCGCCGCCATGGCGGCTGCACCCGGAGGCGACTTCCGCTGGGATGCGACCCCAGCTTCCGCCGGATATGCTTAGACTACGCGACCAGCTTCCCCCGGAAGTCGGCGATATCTCCGATCCATACCGGAAGTGGACCGTCGCTCCATCTTGCCCTCGCTTCCATTGCGCTCACGTCGCTTTCTGCTCCTTACCGGAAATTCGTGACGCCCCCCCCCCACACACACCCGGATCTCTCCCCACAGTCGACTTTCACCGGAAGTGGCCTTTCCCAGTGCCTTTCCGTTGCGCTCACGTTTCGATCCGTTCGTTTTCTGCCGCCTTCTGCCGGAAACTCAAGCCCTTTCCGGAAGTTCCCCACTGCGCAACCATTTTCCACCGGAAGTCGTTATTCCAGCGCTTTATTTCCCTCCTGCGCACTTCGGTCCGGCGCCTTTGTGCTCCCCCCGGAAACTCGAGCCCTGTTCTAAACACCCCCCCATTTAACTCCCGCCGGATGTGCCGCAACCCACACACGCCCGGGTCCGTTCCTTTTCTACTACCCCCGGAAACTCGAGCTCGGTTCCAAAGCTCCCCAGCTCTGCCCCCGCAGCCAACTTCCGCCGGAAGCGGTCCTTCCCACCACCTTCCCCCTACTCACACACACACACACACAAACGTTCCGCTCCGCTCCCTTTCTGCACCTCCCCGGCAACGTGAGCCCCGTTTTTGCCCCCCATCTCTGTGACCCCACTTCGCTCCTCCCGTTGCTGGGGGTGGGTTGGTGTGTGGGGGGG
>NW_024963400.1:0-1311 GCF_019238085.1 Lagopus leucura | reverse complement strand
GGGGGGGGGGATCAGGTTCAGTTATGGGGCACAGCGAGATGTGTGGGGCAGAGCGCTATGGGGCCGGGATCGGGTTCAGTTGTGGGGCTGCGATCCGTGGGGCAGAGCTTCGCTCCTCCCGTTGGCTGCGCCTTGGAGCGGGCGGGTATTTGGGCGGATGTTTCGCCGTCGCGTTTTCTTGACGTCACTTCCGGCGGAAAAGGTGGTGGGGCTTCAAGTAGGGCGGGACTTCCGGCGCGTTCTCTTTTACGGCGTTCGCTTGGCGGCGTGCGGTGCTGTGAGCGCGTGGGGCCGCTTGTGGGGTTTTGGGGGGGGGAGGGGGGGGGTTGGGGTCGATGTGGGGCTCTATGGGGCGGGGGTGGGGCCCTAGGGGGTCGATGTGGGGCGGGGTGGAGCCTATGGGGCCGATGCGGGGCTCTATGGGTCGGGGTGGGTCCTGTGGAGTCGATGTGGGGCCCTATGGGGTCGATATGGGGCCCTATGGGGCCGATGTGGGGCCCTATGGGGCAGATTTGGGGTCAGTCTCTATAGGGCCGGGCTCTATGCGGCTTGGGCTCTATGGGGCCGCCCCATAAGCGCCCCCTGCTGCCCGCAGCGCTGTCGCCATGTCGCGATTCTTCACCACCGGCTCCGACAGCGAATCCGAGTCGTCGGCGTCGGGAGATGAGCTGAGCTCCAAACCCGCGGCCGGCAACTACAGCAAGTAGGGCTCTGTGGGGCTCTGTGGGGCTCTATGGGGCTCTATGGGGTTTTATGGAGCTTTATGGGGTTTTATGGAGCTTTATGGGGTTCTATGGGGCCCTATGGAGTTCTATGGGGCCTTGTGGGGTTCTATGGGGTTTTATGGGGCGCTATGGGGTTTTATGGGGCCTTATGGGGTCCTGGGGGGCCTCATGGGGTCTTATGGGGCCTCATGGGGCCTTATGGGGACCTTGGGGACCTTATGGGGTTCTGTCGGGTTTTATGGCCACTATGGGGCACTATGGGGTGGCTATGGGGCAGTTATGGGATGGTTATCGTGTTGTATGGGGTCCTGGGGGGTTTTATGGGGCACTATGGGGCGGCCATGGGGAGTTGCTGGCTGTGTTTTCAGGCCCCTGCTGCTCAGTGAGGATGAGGAGGACACCAAGCGCGTGGTGCGCAGCGCCAAGGACAAGAGGTGCGGATCTATGGGGCTCTATGGGGTTCTGTGGAGTTCTATAGAGTTGTGGGGGGACCCTGTTTGTGTGTTGGCCCTGTTTGTGTGTGGGGGGCCTGTTTGTGTGGGGGGCCTGTTTGTGTGGGGGGCCTGTTTGTGTGGGGGCCTGTTTG
>NW_024963399.1:0-3696 GCF_019238085.1 Lagopus leucura | reverse complement strand
CCCCCAGCAACGCTCACCCTGCAGCTCCTGAAGAGCGTATGCTGGATCAGGGAGAGGTGTGAGGAGGAAGGGAAAGCGGAGAGGAGCTACTCTGCGACAGATGAAGGAGTCAGAAACGGAGGGGTGAGGAAGACCTTCTGAGCAGGGGAATGGGATGAAGAAATGAAATTTATTTTCCCTAAGCTAAATTTGTTTTACTTCTGAGGTAATATTCCCAGGGGCTTTCCTCTCTCTCTCTGGCTTTCTGTGGAGGGGGAGTGAGAGAGAGGCTGAGTGAGTTTCTGGTGGCCATAAAATCAACACACCAAATACACTGCGGCAAAAGCAATATAAAATCAATATACATTGATTCAGTTGACAAGTTACAGTCTCAGCACCTCGATTACTAGGAAGTCAGGTAGATCTTGGTGCATTATACAATAGATGTTCTTACTGATGGTGTCGATTGCCTAAGAAAATTAGGCCTCTGAAGAGAAAATTGTACAGCTGATTCAATGTGTATGTATGAGGTCTGCTTCAACAGTAACGTCTCCTATTTGATTATATTCGTCCACAATATCAGAGGCCGATGCTGGTGGTGTGGCAATAGAGGATGTACATTCTCAACAGTATTCCACTACACGTATATTACATACCTGTACACATACATATATCTATACAGGCGTATTAGTGTTTAGTGTATTTAGCTAACATTTGGACAGTTACCTGCTTTTTTTTCTAGCCCCCCTCCCCCCCCCCCAGACTATTTTTATGATTTTCCAGGATCAAAGAACATCTATAGCAATTACTTTTCCATAGATAATTTCTTCTTTTTTTCATCATTTTGCGTTCCCTTACTTTCTGGCTCTGAACTTTGCTTCTACAATGCAAAGGGATTCCAGTCACCACATGCATACAGCCAAGGCTTTTTAGTGTGAATTAGATACTCAGGCATACACAACCTGTAACCCACATGCTACGTGTATCCCAACTCAACTTGCACCCCCTACAGCTGTATCTATCATGGCAGCAGCTCTACCCTGATGAGTGGCCAGGCCCAGCCCAGAGTCACAGCAAGGTTTGCAGAGCAGCACTGACAAATAAAGCAACAGAACTGAGAAAAGGCTGTCTCCTCATCATGACGCTCACTCCCTAACTGTTGGCATTTTATCACAGAAATACCATTTGTACCCGAAATATGTGGCATTTTCCCTCATGAAACACCAGTTTTCTCACAAATGCGTGGCACTTTCTTTCATTGGTGTGTGCACAGTGCCTGGTCCCCCCACAATTTCTTGCCCAGAGCTCTCCATGACATCTCTGTCTTGGCACTGCTGGAGTCACACTGTGGTTTTGAGCTCTTCACAATTTTCTCAAATCTTGTTTTGGATGATCAAATGCAGCACAGGAGGCTCCATGCCCTCCATGCCCTTAATGCCTGCCCTGCCCCATTCTACTGGTGAATTTTACACATTCACCCTAGCCTTCCTTTTACTGCATATGTATTTCTACAAGCCCCTCCTGTCTTTGATATTCTGCCTGGGCAGATTCCGCTGTGTTTGTGCTGTAGTCTTTCTAAATGCACCTCAGCAGGTACACATGGCAGGACAATATCCAATAGCTGCAATTATACATTAGGTGTCAGAGCAGGAGCTTGTTTCAAGCCAGGTAAAGAAGAAGCAAGCGCTATTGGCTTGGTGATTAGACAATTGCTGTCAACAGCTAAAGAAGCTCAAATAAGTCTCCAGGCAGGCCTAAGCAAGCTCAGAGCCACGTGTTGCTGGCATATTAGAAAGCTGTAGCCTGTGACAAGAAACTGCAACGCCTTGGTTACTGGCTTGTATAGCCACCATGAGTCCCACTCTGGTGGAATTCACTACAAAAGACAAAGATGAGATTTGGCTGAATTTCCTGGAGTGAAACCAACCAATAGGATAGCCCAGGTTGTTCTTTCATCGCAGTAGAGACGAGATGAAATGGTGTGGTCACTGCCATCACCCCTGTTCTCTCGAGACCATGCAGAAGGCAGGCGTCTTGTAAGCTATGTGGCACTAATGAGAGGCATAATGGCAATTTGTAGTCCAGTGTCTTTTTTAATTTGGACAAAAATTCATAACTGATGAGCATTATGTTTTATCAAAATAATTCTGGAATACCAAAATTTTATATTTATTCATACGTTGTACAAGAGCTGCACGGAAATTAATGCCTCCTGTTCTATTATGTTTGCTCATGGTATCAGAAGTGGGTGTTTCTGGTTCGGCGGTAGAAGTGGCACCTTTCTGTTCCTATTTCATTACACTTGGTGGCCATCTTGATGGCAGCAGAGGTGCAAGTGTGACAAAGTGGTGTGTGACGTGGAAGTATCTATGAAGCAAAGGTTTGGATTTGAATTCCACAGCATGGAAAAAATGGCATCCATTACTGTTCATCACCACTTGCTGAACGTTTATGGAGACCAAACAGTGGATGTGAGCACACGGAGTGCATTTCAACAGTGGCAACAGCAATGTGAAAAGCAAGCCACCTTCTGGATGGCCATGCACAGCTGTCACACCGTGAAATAAAGAGTGTCTCAAGCAGCTCGTCTGCATAAATTGGCTGATGACAGTGATTATGTTGGAAAAAAAAAGGCTTTGTAGCTGAGAATGTTCTCTATCAAACTGTGTTATTGTGCCCTATGTGTCAGTTTTCGTTTCCGTGGAAATAAATAAATAGGAATCATTACTTTTACATGATCCATGTATCTGATTCCAGGTTTCTAGTTTAATCACAGTGCAGTTATATGCCGTATTGATTTCTTTGCTATCAGTTTATGATGACGCTTTTCACAGAATTAATCGAGGCGCCTGAATAATTCACAGTCAAGTATACAAAGACACAAAGATAGTACACATTAGAGAGTTCAAAGATCATTCAAGAGGACTAAGGAGGTGATTGTCTGCCTGGTGAGGCCACAACATGAGCTGTGTGTTCAGTTTTGGGCCACTCACTCACTCCAAGAAAGACCTTGAGGCCATGGAATGTGTCCGGAGAGGGGCAACGAAGGTGGAGAATGGTCTGGAATCCAAGTCTTTTGGGGAGCGGCTGAGGGAGCTAGGATTGTTGAGTCTGGAGAAGATAAGGCTCCAAGGGAGACCTTATCACTCTCTGCAACTCCCTGAAACATGTTTGAAGTGTGGTGAAGGTCAGCTTCTTCTCCCAGGGAACAGTGATACAACAGTGATAGGAAAGGAGGTGATGGCTCTTAGGTGTTTCTAGTAGAAATATCTTCAGGCTGACTCTGATTTCCTTTGTTTTCTTTTTCTTTTGTACATCATCTGCCCACGTGGCCTGCATTATATTGTTGTTAGGAAGAAAGGAGTATGTTGAAAGAATTGTTCTGAAATGGTTTCAAATTAAGCCTAAGAATTGTCTTCAAATTTCTGAATGTTGCCAAGGGGAGGAAAATGTTTTCATTCCTAGCCCTCTCCCCTTTTCCATTTTGCTTTTTAAACCTGAAATACTTTTGTTTACCTTCCATTCCAACTTCACTAAAATTCAGTCTACTAAAAACAACTGCAATATCCTGAGTGTTAAAAGAAGTCAAGCGATGTAAAATGCATGCCTGCAGAACCCTCTTTTCTCTGACAGAGTATACCTTTCTTTCCCAGGTGAATTTGAAAGCTATTGTATATCAGGTACACGAAACTGCTCGCTGCTTGGATTTCTTTAATA
>NW_024963397.1:0-1231 GCF_019238085.1 Lagopus leucura | reverse complement strand
GGATGGAACACAGATGGAACATGGATGGAACACGGATGGAACACGGAAGGAACACGGATGGAACACGGAAGGAACACGGATGGAACACGGATGGAACACGGATGGCACATGGATGGAACACGGATGGAACACGGATGGCACATGGATGGAACACGGATGGAACACGGAAGGAACACGGATGGAACACGGAAGGAACACGGATGGAACACGGATGGCACATGGATGGAACACGGGTGGAACACGGGTGGAACACGGATGGAACACGGATGGAACACGGATGGAACACGGGTGGAACACGGGTGGAACACGGATGGAACACGGGTGGAACACGGGTGGAACACGGGTGGAACACGGATGGAACACGGATGGAACACAGATGGAACATGGATGGAACACGGATGGAACACGGAAGGAACACGGAAGGAACACGGATGGAACACAGAAGGAACACAGATGGCACGTGGATGGAACACGGGTGGAACACGGATGGAACACGGATGGAACACGGATGGCACATGGATGGAACACGGATGGAACACATGGATGGCACACACGTGGCACTTGTATGGCACACGCATGGCACATGTACGACACACGTATGGCACTGCATGGCACACAGATGGAACATGCATGGCACACATATGGCACAAGTATGGCACATGAATGGCACACACACATGGCACATGTATGACACATATGGCACATGTATGGCACACACACGTATGACACACACGACGCACACGCTGTGTTTGAGGATGTCAGAGTGGATCTGACCCCCACTAATCACACATACACAACATGTACAAACACATATGATCCATGTATGATGCACACACACACACATACGACACATGTATGGCCCCTGTGTGACACACACACTGTGTTTGAGGATGTCAGAGTGGATCTGAGCCCCAGCCATCACACATAACACACACATATGATGCACACACACACGTATGTCACATGTATGAGCCCTGCTTGACACACACACACACACACACACGTATGACCCAGGCATGATTCCCATGTGAAGCACATGCTGTGCTTGAGGATGTTGGAGTGGATCTGAGCCCCAGCCATCACACATAACACACACACGTATGACGCACACACACACGTATGTCACATGTATGACGCACACACACACATGTCTGTCACACGTATGACACACACACACATGTATGACCCACGCATGACCCCCGTGTGATGCACATGCTCTGCTTGAGGATGT
>NW_024963396.1:0-1095 GCF_019238085.1 Lagopus leucura | reverse complement strand
CTCCATGGAGGACCACATACCTGTATGTAACGGTATGTCTGATTTATTCGGCCATACCATACGGCAGGCCGCCATTAACCATTCTAGTATGGAATGGTTTTCATCACGATATTGATTGCCTACGTATAACCTCTGCCTGAGAGCAGGATGGACAGTCATGGTGGCCAACTTAGATATTTCTGGGCCATTCACCAAGACACTTTCTACCCCAGAATCCCACAATCTCAATAAGCAAGCCGGCACACTTTCTCTAGGCTTCTGCCGAAATCGTTGTACTAAGTCCATTAATTCTGTTGCCGTGTATGGCCGAGCTGTAACATGTAAATGAGTCTGGGCAGGGGGCCATTGATCAGGCGGCACCCCTGCCGGTCTGTCCTGTACTTTTTTTGTTTTTTGGATTACAACAGGACTGACTTCCAATGGATCAGTTTGAATTGGACATTCAAGGTCTGATTTGGATTTCTTGTTGTCCTGATCAACGAAGTCTGTTGATTCAGGAGCCTGGTCATCATTTATTGAAATATTATGAATTTGGCTTACAGGAAGATGTAGAATTGGCTTCTTCCCCGTTAAAACACCAAGTTCGTGCTCTAGCTTTTCAATGCGGTCTTTCAAAAGCTGATTTTCAGTTTCTAAAGTATTATTTCTTAAGTCCGCATGATTTAAAGCGGTTAATAGTGGCTATGCCACCATAGAGGCAGCCAATTGTCTTTCTTTGGTAATGAGGATATCCTTGCCAAGTCCTTGAAAATAGTCCGCCATGCGATATGGGGAGATATTGCCCATAACGCGTAAGGGACCCCATTTTTCAATGATGGCAGCTAACTTATAATAGGGCGATCCCTCAAATCCTGGGATCTGCCCTGGAATCATTTTCTCTAGAGGAGTATTGTTCTCCCCCTTGACCCATTTATAGAAATTCCACAGGAAAGACATGATGTTAATTTCAGTATATTCAGCCTGCCTGGCTCGCCAAGTGTATAACCAAGATGTTATAATTGCAATATAATCAAAAGAGTAAGGCAAAAGCAAACAAGGATCACAAAAGAGAATAAGTAGAAGAGCTTACCCTTGGGTTGAGCTCACTAGAAGATA
>NW_024963395.1:0-4668 GCF_019238085.1 Lagopus leucura | reverse complement strand
TTTTTTTGTTTTTGGGTTTCAGTATTCCACATCAAAACATCATGTAGTGTACGGGGCATTAAAGTGTCACTGCCCAATCCCAGCTACCTATCCCTGTACATTACAGAAGTCACGGGATCTGGCCCTTCCGGGTGGGGGGGCGCTCTCTTGCTGCCAGGCAGTGGGTGCTGGAGGGTGCTTTCCTAGCCGTTCCAAGCTTTTCAGGTTTGAATCGGTCCCGGGAACTCTCTCTCTCTCTCATCTTGTCTGATTTATTAATCTCAATTGCAATTAAATTGTATCTATTGTGTTATCTTGTATTCCGATATTATAGTAAAATAAGTTTTCCTCCATAGATTGTTGCCGCTGTTCTTTTCCTCCCTTCCTTCCTTCCCATTTTGTGGGACTGGGGTGTGGGGGGGAGGGCAGAGGCCTGTCACCCCTGTCACGGACATAGATTGATCTGGTCAAATCCGTGACAGATTTTTGGTGCCCAACGTGGGGCGACTGCTTTTTAGCTTTTTGAACGAATCTCTTTTTCTCTCTGCTCTTAGAGAGCTTCGTTAGGGAGCATTATCAGTAGTTCAGGTTTTTGTGCTGGAAAACCTGACCTTGAAAGATTAGGCGTACTGCCAGTGTTCTGGGATATTTGTAAACTTTGAGCACTACTTAGTCTGGGTAGTGCCTTTTTTTCTTTTTTTTTCTCTCCTCTTGTTAGCTTCAATTCATTAACCCTTTTTTAGCAAGCACCAGCGATGAACCCACTCGTTATCGTGGGGGTGCTGGGTAAAGGATTAAAAGCAATGGTGTTAGTCACAACCTACTGGCCAATAATCCAGCTCATAATTATGTGTTGTGGAATTGCAACCATATATAGGTACCTAATGACACTGATGGAGACACCTATGTTTTACCTATTTGCAATGTGGTATGATTTGAACTTTGACATCTACATCCCAGAAGGAATGGCTAATTTCTCAAACAACTACATCCCAGAAGGAATGGCTAATTTCACAAACAACTACATCCCAAATGGAATAGCTAATTTTACAAACAACACGATGTTCAGACCAGTCTCCGGGTTTTCTTCTCGGTTTGTCAAACGTTTTTTGAATCCTGAATTAATAGTCATGTTGGTGTGCGTGTCATCAATTCTCCTGAATGTATTCCTATGCATTCGTATTAAGGGAAAGGAGTCTCTTCCGAAACTAGAGAATGATGATTGGCAGGGAATATGGAGAGGTTTAGGAAAGGTTTTAGAAGCATGGGGACCCGCAGTGTCATGGGATTTTACTCTTGAACACCTGTGGGATCCTGAGAAACTAAGCCAGTATTTGAGTCAGGGACTATGCGGCTTACTTATCTAAGGAGGTACAACTTATTTGGGGTTTGGCTTGTGCTTACCGTGCCCTATATAATACCATTCTGGAGAGAGAGAGTTTCCGAGCTGAGGTTCAAGCCAAAGGGGAAAATCCCCAAGTCAAATCTAATCAATCACAGGAGACACCAGTAACAATACCGGTTGCTCCTGTGGAGGGCAAGAAATGGAAACGAGTGTCTTCGCGTCTTGAACGAAAAAGAGAAGAAGAGGAGGAGGAGGAGGAAGATCCAGGTGAGGGGCCCTCCTCAGAACCACCACCATCGCGAAAGGCAAAAGCGAAAACTAAGAGACATGCAGAAGAGAGTGATGAAGAGGAAGTCTCTATTACTACTCGCCGGCCTCTAAAGATGACTGAAATCCAAGGTTCAAGAAAGGAGTTCACACGGCGCCTGAATGAAAGTATTGTTTCCTGGTTGGTTCGCTGCTGGGACAGTGGGGCCCATAGCTTGTCTCTGGATGGTAATGAAGCTCGCCAACTAGGTGCCATTGCCAGAGATCCAGCTATTGATAGAGGAATTAGTCGATGCTCGGATGAGGCTGCCTCCCTCTGGGAACGAGTGTTAACAGCCGTGAAGGAAAAGTATCCCTTCAAAAATGGCTTGAAGATTGCAATGAAAAAATGGGATACAGTTGAAAGGGGTATCCAGTATTTGAGGGAAATAGGCGTGGTGGAAATGTTGTATGACCCTGACTTTGTTCCTAACCACCCACAACAAAACCGCGACCCTGAAAGAGTGAGGACAACGCCTGAGATATGGCAGAAAATCGTGACAACAGCACCGGACAAATATGCCGCTACACTAACGTCAGCGTGTGACAGATACCAGGAACAACAGAGAACACCCTTAATTTATGAATTAATTGTTACGCTCCAAAACTACGAACAATTGCTGTCCCCAATTCATTCTGCCGTTGCTGCAATATCAAGAATGACGGAGCAAGTGTCTCAACTGATTAACCGTGACAAACCTGTAGCAGTATCAGAAACGCTTGATGAAGATCAGGATAATCAAACAAGTCTAGCGAAGGATGTGAAGGAGATGAAGGAGACGATGAGATTTTTTGCGAGCCCACCTAACTAAAGACAATGAACCTTCCTTCTCACGTGCACAATCAAAAATCTCAGCTGTTAGAGGCAGACGCTCTCCGGCTCAAGTAAGGAATAATACACCGCAAATTACCTTATGGTATTACCTACGTGACCATGGAGAAGACATGGGGAAGTGGCACGGTCAACCTACTCCTGTACTACGAGCCCGGGTGAAAGAATTACAAGGCAGATCAACCACCAGTGCAGTTGCTCCAGTTACCACAGGTAATGAATAGAGGGGCCCTGCCCTCAGTCAGGGGGGGGAAAGGGATAATAGAGTATATTGGACTGTGTGGATTCGATGGCCTGGCACATCAGAACCACTGAAATATAAGGCCCTGGTGGACACTGGTGCACAGTGCACTCTGATGCCCTCAAGTCATGAAGGGACAGAATCAATCCATATTTCTGGAGTGACCGGGGGCTCTCAAGAATTGACTGTGTTGGAGGCCGAGATAAGCCTCACTGGTAAGGACTGGCAAAAACATCCTATTGTGACGGGCCCAGGGGCTCCATGTATACTAGGTATTGATTATCTCAGAAGGGGGCATTTCAAGGATCCTAAGGGGTATCGATGGGCCTTTGGAATAGCTGCTGTGGACACAGACAACATTAAGCAGCTGTCTGTTTTGCCTGGCCTGTCAGAAGATCCATCTGTTGTGGGGCTGCTGCGAGTAAAAGAGCAACACGTACCGATTGCTACAAAAATGGTGCACAGGCGTCAGTACCGCACCAACAGGGATTCTTTGCTCCCCATTCGTAAGTTAATTCGTCAACTAGAGAGCCAGGGAGTGATCAGCAAAACTCACTCGCCTTTTAACAGCCCCATATGGCCAGTGCGTAAAGCCAGTGGAGAATGGAGGCTGACGGTGGACTACCGTGGCCTGAATGAAGTCACACCCCCACTGAGTGCTGCTGTGCCGGACATGTTAGAACTCCAGTATGAACTGGAGTCAAAAGCGGCCAAATGGTATGCCACCATTGACATTGCTAATGCCTTCTTTTCCATCCCTTTGGCCAAAGAATGTAAGCCACAGTTTGCTTTCACATGGAGGGGCATTCAGTATACCTGGAACCGTTTGCCCCAGGGGTGGAAACACAGCCCGACCATTTGCCATGGGTTGATTCAAACTGTATTGGAACAGGGCAGTGCTCCTGAGCACCTGCAGTACATTGATGACATCATTGTGTGGGGCGATACAGCAGAAGAAGTCTTCACAAAAGGAGAGAGAATGATCCAAATTCTTCTGAGTGCTGGTTTTGCTATTAAGCGAAGCAAAGTGAAAGGACCTGCCCAGGAGATTCAGTTCCTAGGTATAAAGTGGCAAGATGGCCGTCGTCACATCCCGACAGATGTGATCAACAAAATCACTGCTATGTCTCCACCCACTAGCAAAAGAGAGACACAATCTTTTCTGGGTGCAGTGGGCTTTTGGAGAATGCATGTTCCAAACTACAGCCTCATTGTAAGCCCCCTTTATTATGTGACACGAATGAGAAATGAGTTTACATGAGGCCCTGAGCAGCAGCAGGCTTTTGAACAGATTAAACAGGAGATAGCCCGTGCCGTGGCCCTAGGGCCAGTACGGACTGGACAGGGTATAAAGAACATCCTCTACACTGCTGCTGGAGAGAACGGTCCCACTTGGAGTTTGTGGCAAAGAGCCTCAGGAGAGACCCGAGGCCGACCCCTGGGATTCTGGAGTCGGGCGTACAGGGGGTCTGAAGAGCACTACACTCCAACTGAGAAGGAGATCTTAGCCGCTTATGAAGGGGTTCGGGCTGCTTCCGAAGTAGTCGGTACTGAAACACAGCTCCTTCTGGCACCTCGACTGCCAGTGCTGAACTGGATGTTTAAAGGAAAGGTTCCCTCCACCCATCATGCTACTGATGCCACCTGGAGTAAGTGGATTGCACTGATTACACAACGAGCACGGATGGGGAACCTCAGCCGTCCAGGAATCCTAGAGATCATCATGGACTGGCCTGAAGGTAAAAAGTTTGGAACACCACCGGGAGAAGAAGTATCACGTGCTAAAGAGGCCCCACCATACAATGAACTACCGGAGAATGAAAAGAAATATGCCCTGTTCACAGATGGATCGTGTCGTATTGTGGGAAAGCATCGCAGATGGAAATCTGCTGTGTGGAGCCCCACACGACAAGTTGCTGAGGCCACTGAAGGGAAAGGAGAATCAAGCCAATTTGCAGAGGTAAA
>NW_024963394.1:0-1081 GCF_019238085.1 Lagopus leucura | reverse complement strand
AAGTACTCTGTGCATTTGACACTTTGAGGCTCTTCATTGGTCAGCACGGCTGGCCACAGCTACCCTTCAGCTGCTCCAGACGATTATCTGGGGATGCCCTTCATACCCAGTACCATACATTCCAAGTTACTACAAACACTCATTAATCGGCAAA
This sequence comes from Lagopus leucura, assembly GCF_019238085.1. Classification (NCBI taxonomy): domain Eukaryota; kingdom Metazoa; phylum Chordata; class Aves; order Galliformes; family Phasianidae; genus Lagopus; species Lagopus leucura. The sequence continues at coordinate 927 of NW_024963394.1, read as the reverse complement.
CATTTCTGACCAGGCATAAATGGGCTGCTTGGTGATTGCATGCCATGGCCATCTTCCGGCCACAAGCTGCAGGTCTCCTGCTTATTATCTATATACCCGGCGTGAGATTAAGAAACAATGGTTCAAATGTTGGTCCGACCAGTTTATTACAAATCTTAATCAGGGAAATGGGGAAGGGGAGGGCGGACACTATTATGAATTAGGGAAATGGGGAAGGGAAGGAGGGCGATAGAAAAGATAGAAAAGAGGCAAGGGCTCTTTATAGGCAGCAAGAGGGAGATAGTTACCACCATGGATCCAGCGTGGTCCGTAGTTCAGTCTTTGATCTTCAGTAGCGGTGGGTCGTCAGGCAGAGTTGTTCTGTTGACAACTATGACAACGACGACCATGGTGATGATGGCCCCTTTTCAATGGTTTCAAAGTGGTGAAGTCAGCTATCTTTGAAGTGACAGCTCAAATCCAAAGTGGTCAAGTCAGCTCTCCTTTGAGTGGCAGCTTCTGGCTCTGGGATCTCAGCAGAAACACCTTTGTTCCCATCTTCCGGGCCTTGCCAGCAGATAACAGGGAGCAGGGATGCCCATCTGCATCCTGTTTCTCACAGAACACAATGGTATCGTTTCCCAATTTTCCCACACCTAGCTCGAGCTGTTTTGTCACAGGCCAGATCTTCCGCCAGTAAACACTCCTGAGCACTCTCATCTGCTATTCTATAGAGCAAGGAGCTCTGGAGGAAGGGGCTTTCAAATGTTCCCAAAGTGATATCGATTGTCACACGGTTAGCACCCATTAGTTGCCTCCTCAACAAATCATTCAGAGTGTTATCACAAGGAATACCTTAGGAAGCAAGCTTTGAGCCAAAAAACAAAGAAGGATTCTCACAGTGGGCAAATACAGAGCACTGCCTGAACAGGTGACTGACATGCGAAA
>NW_024963393.1:0-18606 GCF_019238085.1 Lagopus leucura | reverse complement strand
GGGGCCGCGCGGAGCCGGGGCGGGCGGCGGCGGCGGCGGCGGCGGCGTTCAGGACGAAGGCCAGCGCCTGCCGCCATCTTCTGCCCGCAGCCACCGCCGCGCGGGCCGCCGCGCGCCGCACCGGGCTCGTTGGACTCCCCGCCTCGGGTCTGCGGGCCCATAGGCAGCGAAGGGCGGCGGGGCACGGACTCAGGGCCCGGCCGAGGGCAGTGGGAGGCGGCGGCTGGCGTGCGATGCTCGGCCGCTCGGTCGTGTGGGAGACGGCACGGAAGAGTGATGGAGGGGTTTATCGGATTGTTAAAAAGCCGTGTGATGGCGTGACTGGCAAGAAATTCGGCCGCGTTTTTCTTTTTCGAAACAGATTTTGGATAAAGTGGGAAAAAATGAAGCAGTGAGAAGGTGGGATGTACTACAGTCAGTCTCGTGCTGATGCTCCACTATGAACTGCTGTGAAATGTTGCTAGCTTTGTATGCTTAAACCAGCTGACTGCTTTACCTAGCTCATGGTGTGGCCAATGGAAGCTGTAATTTGCGGGTTATGGCCTATTTCCTCTCTCCTTTAGCACTATCAGATTCACCTAGAAGGTGAATTGGGGCTTGTGGAGCCCAGTGCCTGGGGGGCAGGGCACATGCTCCTGTTTGTTTGGAGATGCTGCAGCCTGCAACTTTCAGAGCACTTTCTGGCTTCACAACTTAATGCTTTGTTTTTAAGTTGGCAGACTAAAATCACATTAAAATACCAATGTTCATAGAATGAAACTGAACCTCTGCAAGCCACAACCAATCTGCAGAGAAAAACATATATTTAATATTGAAAGTTTTTCACAGTAAAACCTATGGTGTGCATTGTTGACATGATGAAAAGAACACAGAACCTTCCCACTTGCAGGTTAGATGAACCAAAACTGAAGGTGGCTATTTGTAAAATCTATGTAATAAGATGAGAAGTGATGGCCTCAAGTTGCGCCAGGGGAGATTCAGGTTGAATATTAGGAAAGATTTCTTCTCAGAAAGAGTGTAGAAGCAGTGGCACAGGCTGCCCAGGGATGTGGTGAAGTCCCTGGAGGTATTTGAGAAATATATAGATGTGGCACTGAGGGACATAGTGGGCATGGTGGGGACGGACTTGATAATCCTAGAAGTTCTTTCCAACCTTAATGATTCTGTGATTCTATGAGAGGAAAGGTCTGCTTGCAGATGTTCATGCCATGTCTTCATGCAGATAAGCTATTGCCTGGAGTCATAGATCCTTCCTTATCTGTCTCCTCTGTGCCTTACCTCACAAGTGATTGTAGGTCATTGCTGCAGGCATTGCCTGTTTTGATACTCTTCCCTTCCACACTCAGTGCATGTTTTCTGTACTTCTTAAAGGAGAAAGTATCCCTTCAGTATCCATTCCTAAAGCTCTCCCTTTCAGATATTCCAAGGGATCCAAGCATGCACGAAGAGCCAGCCGAGCGGAGAGCCCCAAGCCTTAGCTGAATGCCCTGCTCCATGTTCATGCTGCCAAAGCTTACATGGTCAGTGGAAGGCTTCCTGCTCTCATTGTAGCAAAGTTGTGCTCCAGCGCTGTTCTCCGCCACCTGAAGAATGCTGCAAACCTGAGGAAATGTTTTCATTTCTCTATGTTATTTTAGTATCTCAATCCTGGACCTACTGATAGAGGGCCTGTGTCTGTGACAAGGTAGTCCCTCATCAGTACAGCTCAGTTATCACCAGTCAAAGTAAACAGTATAGGAACTCTTTCTCTTCAGTGTTACTTCTTTTTTCTCCTTGTATCTTTCTGGTTATGCTTTATTCTCATTCTACAGGTTACCCTTTCCCTACTGCACCTCCTGTGGATCCATTTGCAAAAATCAGAGTGGATGACTGTGGAAAAACGAAGGGATGCTTCAGGTCAGTCTTTGATAAAAATGCAGGTACCTTTACATTTGCAAATGTTGACTGATTGCATTCAAGAGTTTGATCAATGTTCCATATTCATTTGAATATTTTTTTCTTATTTGGGAACCTACTCTATAGTGTAGGACTGTTTTGTTTAAGTAAATGAGATTATTTAAGGACATCAGAGTTGTGGACTAGATTAATTTATGATCTTTGCATGTTCTTGAAGCGCTAACTTACAAAACAGGGACTCGGCATTTCAACACAGTAACACTGTGCATATGTAATTGCTTGTCATTATGATTAAACATAATACATTCTTATTCTAAAAAGGTAATATTTGCAAGCAATTAACAGTACTACTTTAGTTTAGTGTGATTTGTGTTTTACCACCACTCTACCAAAGTACATTCTTTTAGTGTTTCTTGTAGAAACATAATATCTACAGCAAGAAATTGAAAGGCAAAGTTTGCATGTTTTTCCATTTCCATTTAGGTACGGCAAACCTGGCTGTAATGCAGAGACCTGTGACTACTTCCTAAGTTATCGTAGAATAGGAGCTGATGTTGAATTTGAGTTGAGTGCTGATACCGATGGCTGGGTAGCAGTGGGATTTTCCTCAGACAAGAAAATGGTAAGGTTCTTAAAGTTCTTCACGTTGATATGTGAACACTTTTGCATGCCAGAATATCAATACTTTATGTTTTATGTGTCAGAAGCAGAGCACGTATGTAAAAACTGACTTGCTGAAAGCAAAGTACCCAATAGTCACCGGGGAGCAGAAGCTAGGTCTGCTGTCTCCTCAGAACTGCCTCATCCTTAGTAGCATGTCCTCTCCTTTCTTTGCTAAATAGTACAACAGTGTTTTGGTTTATCTTTGACTGTTTGAATATTATTAGCTTTTTGTCTTTTTATTATAATATCCTGTTGAGTTTTTCATGTTGGTGTTACTTGGACAAAAGGCACATCAGGAACTAAATATCACATAGTTCCGTTCTTAAGTAAATCATCTGTCTTTTGCTGATACAAATATGGCTTTCATTTAAGAACTCTGGGAATCCTCTTGTTTCTTTCATCTCTGTGTTTTATTCCAGGAAAGCCACAAATATGTGACAAAATGACTACTGCTCACTTAGATACATACTCTAGAAAGCAATCCTGTTAGGATTTCTTCTTCTATCTCTCCTGGATTTTACTGAGTTTTGTTTTATGGTCATTCATCTACTTGGTTGTTCAGTGAAGAGCCTTATTTGTCATTGTGTTTCGCTGGGCAAAGAGGCACATATACTGTTTGGACATAAAAAAAAACCTGAGCAATAGACAACTTCTGCAAATGTTTTTTTTGTGATCCTTGTAACACGCTTAGGATTAAAATGTAGTTTATAACACTGGTCTTCACATGCAGAGATATTCCTGAGTACATGAAGAATACTGAGTCTGTGTTCTATATTGCTAGTTAGAGGAGAGTACTTTCTTGTTCAGTGATAAGCAGTAGTCAGAAAAAGTATAAAACATGGAAATCCTGCTGTACAGCTGGGAGAGGAATTGGAAGACTCACACTAACTTAGCAACATTTTATCAGACCAAAATGAGAATCAGATAGAAAATATGAGGGCAGGTGCCTTTCTCTCATCGGTAACTATGTCTTGAGTATGATGCTGCAAATAAACACAATGGAGAGAGCAATCTTTTGTGTCATAAAGAGTGTTGTGAGGTATGGTTTTACAGCCAAATACCAGGAGGAGTTTGGATGCTGGAAAGTAAAAGTAGTCAATAGGATTTTCAAAGCAGGTCAGTAACTTTAAATACTTGGCCCTAAGCTATTAGAGATTATGCTAGTGGTTTGTAACTCCTTTACTACCTGTACCTGTGTAACTGTACTACCACTCAAAGCAAAGACATTGAATTTCAATGGTTAGTCAGACTTTGGAGAAATAACTGCTTTCAAGTACAGTTAAACCTTCTCAGTGTGATCTTGCAGACTCTCTGCCACACCTCTCAACCATCCTCTGCACTGCACTATCACTTCCCCTCCCCGTGCTCCCTTGCAAGCCCACTCCGTCCAACCTGTCCAATGACTTCAGGTCCATTCAGCCTGTGAGTGCAGTTCATCCAATGCAGCCACATTTGTGTTTCCACCCCTGACCCCATCATATTCTCTGAGTTCCTCCCTCCCATTTTACTCAGGAGCGCAGATAAACTACTCAGCCTGCCTGCATGATAGCCCTCAGTCAGAAACATGACTTTCTGCAGGGCAGGTGGCATAAGCACAATTCCCAACCATGAGGATGTGTGCTGTAGCCCATGAGCTTGCCTGAACAGACAGAGTTGTGCTTTGGCTTGGTGGCTGGAAGGTCTGTACAGTATGATAGTCCCTGGGACACACTAGCTATGCTTTAAAGCATACGTTACCTTTCAGCCCAGGTGGATGGACCAAACTGCATGTAAAGTCACAGCTTCCAGTAATAAGAATGGAAGCTAAAAGATTTTCATTATAAATTTGATATGAGAACTACCGGTCAGCTGGACTAAAACAGCTGGTGTTTGCCTTTCTCTCTTGTTCCCCTGCTGACCTTATCCCTTGTCGTAGCTTGAAGATGTTGTGGAATCTGGGATACTTTAATGATAAAATGACTTTACATCACAAAAGCTTTGCTGTGAGAAAGGGGCTGTACCGTGGAGGCCCTGATGAAAACATTGTGGCCTGGATAGCCAAAAAGTTCAAGGGAAAAAAAGTGTTTTTGGGTTGTCAGATTTTTTTAACTCCTGTGACCTGTTTCTCTGTCTCAGATAACATTACAGTTTTCCACTCATAAGCTTTTGTGCCTACTTAGGATTTTGTAATGTCATTCTGTTAAATGAGGTGCAGAATTAATTTTTTTTCTGAATGTGGAAACAGTTTTTTTGTTGGTTATTTTGTTTGCTTGTTTGTTTTACCTCTTTGTACTTAAAAATGAGAGATTGGTACTCAGAGGCAAAGAAAAAATTAAACTTTGAAAAAAAAACTTCGAAAGCAATGATAGGCTCAAGACCAAAGCTGGAAGGTTAGCCTGCAATAATACTAGGTACAGAAAGGCCTTCATAGGCATAGTCCTAAGAGATGCACTGTGCCCTTTTTCATTCCTTTCCCCATAACAGCAAACTGACAGATGGTCACGCTAGTGAGCACTGCTTGTGGCATCAGTGTGACCTATCAGAAGAACTTGTATTGGAAGAGTAGGACCTGTGTCTAACATAGCAGTGATACCTAGTAGTGCATGCATCAAACCTGCAGTGTTTTAATGGTTCATGACAGCAAGGCATCTACAAGACAGTGCTCCTAAAATTAATACCTGAGTGATGCAGTGCTCTGCAACTTTGAGCTACCTCAAATAAACTATTCTATCAACTGTTTTAATGTTTTCGTAAATGACTAACACAAACAATTGCCTCACACTTCTTTCTATCCCTTGTTTCTTTGATTGGTAGTTTATACGATGGGAAGGGGCACAAGTAGATTAATCTTTTCTTGTATTCTACAATATTCTGTATTGTTACTGTTTGCTGATCATTTTCTCTTAAGATAAATGAGAAGTTATATTATCATAAGTGAACATGAGATTAGAAAAGACAGGCTGTAGTTTATGATAATAGTTATACAGATTTAGTAGATTAATCTTCTCTAACTTATTAAGTTATATTGCTTTTCTGTCTGCAATTCTGATACAGTAGATTTTGCACACGTAAAGGAATCAAGACCACCAATTTTACTGAAGCAAGATCCCAGAAAATCACGCATTATGAAAGAAAATAGCCTTCTACTCGTCCATTGTGTGATGTCAGGGTGATATTATGCCTTATAAATGTGTTGTGTATGTTAGGTTGTTTTGGATCTTAGATCCAAACAAGAATGCAGAGAGAATAAGTAATTGCTAGTATTTAGTCCGTGCTGTTCAATCTGAATGAAGAAACATTTCTAGGGAAAAGAATATCTGTGTATTTGTAACTTAGAAGAAGGGAGTGAGAGACCCAAGTCTTGATTGTTTCTAATAGTTGAAGTTGTATAAATAAATGAGGAGATGCTTTGTGACACTTGTTTTCCTTCTGCGAAAATGTGTTTACCATGTAGGGAGGAGATGATGTCATGGCTTGTGTTCATGATGATAACGGAAGAGTCCGAATACAGCACTTTTACAACGTTGGTCAGTGGGCTAAAGAAATCCAGAGAAATCCTGCTAGAGATGAAGAGGGGGTTTTTGAAAACAACCGTGTAACTTGTCGATTCAAGCGTCCTGTATACGTTCCCCGAGAGGAAACTATTGTAGATCTGCACTTGAATTGGTACTATCTGTTTGCCTGGGGTCCAGCAATTCAGGGTAAGTTGATATCTGTGCTACTGACAACTTAGGTATCAAAATAGATAAATGTTTTTCAGTGACGTTATTCTTACTTATATATTTAATGAATTAAAATTTTGGCAGCATCAGTCTTAAGAATATAGGAACAGGAAGGTGAGATAGCTAGCAGAGTCCTACATATCATATTTTCTTGGTTATGCAGCTATTGTTCCTGCTCTCCAAAGCTAAATTTAAGTTAGGACAGATCATAACTGGAAGTTTTGAATTCCTCTGAAGGATGATTATTGTTTACTTGAATGTCATTTGTTTTATTCAGAAGTTTAATTTCAGAAATCAGAGCAATAACTACTCACTGACATTGTAATGTTGCATGCTCTTCTGTGTATGAAAATTAAGTCTTTCTACCTATTTGTCTGATAAATCTTTAGAAATCAAATGCAGCTGATGTTATTTCTTTCTGCCCTTGCCTATTAAAGGTTCTATAACTCGTCACGATATAGACTCACCACCTGTATCAGAGCGTGTGGTCAGTATTTACAAGTATGAAGATATTTTCATGCCATCAGCTGCCTATCAGACCTTCTCTTCTCCATTCTGTTTGCTCCTCATTGTTGCACTGACCTTCTATTTATTGATGGGAACCCCTTGACCTCTGGAAAGTAATGAGAATTTGCCAGTGAAAGTTTCTCAGGATGGTTGGATATATGATGGATGATGCATATTTCTATTGGAATTTATATCACACCACCATTGTCATCTAGCTGCTTTTGAACATAGCTTCTCAGAAGAATGAAATCACCATCTTTTGAGTGGCTGAGTGGTGACAAATCATTTAAGAATAACGAATGAACAAATAGGAGACGATATTCAGTGTTGTGACTACTTGCTTAACGAAGACTTTTGTAAAATAAGTGCGTGTGTGTGTGTGTGTGTGTAGGTGTGTTTGGGAGGTGTGTCTGTATGTAGGAGAGTTTCGTGATGCACATCTTATCAAATAACAAAAAAATGCCTTCCAGATTGCTCCCAGAAAGCAAATTTGGGAAAACATTATAATGCTGTTTGGTACTTCTGGTGCAGAGAAAGTCCAAGTGTGGTTTCTGAACTTAGGATCAGGATGCTGACACTGCAGTAAAAAAGCTCCCCTTCCATAATGGATAGTTGGATGTTTTTTTCTAATTAATATTGATCAAGGTTTATTTGCTCTGATACTTTCAAAAACTAGCCTTGCATAATCAAGCATGAACAGGATTTTTTTAATGGAAAGAAATGATCAATGTCTTTATAACAATAGTGTTTCAACAACCTTCTTGAAAGAAATACCTGCTTGTTTTGTGTGAGATATCTGCTTGTGTGAGATATTACATTATGTAAACAAAGGGAAAGGAGAATGCAGTCATTTGAATTCTCCATACATAGGAAAAGCAAGTGTAAGCCACAGAGAACACTGAAGTTTCTAACAAGCCATAGCACATCCTCCCAATCAATGAAGATTTTTTTTTAATTTAAAAGTAGTAATGTTGCTGATGTGTAAATATGTTTTTAAATAGTTGTGCAGTAGTACCAAGAAATCTGTTTTTCTGTGCTGTATTCTTGTATATCCTGTTCATGTTAAAGGTGAATATGGGCAGCAGATATTTGCTTACAAAGAAATGGAAATATAACTGAGATTATTTGTAAGGAGAGATAGGAATTAATAAAAAGATCAGCATCTTTTGTTTCATCAAATCATTGCTGAAACATAGCTACAGTGGAAAAGATGGGTTAAAGAGGAAATGCACTTCAATTTTTTATCACCGATAAATTATACAAAGATGAATGCTAAATATTATCAAACTGTAAAGTGTCAAAATATATTTGAGCCATAGAATGTTCTGAAAACTGAATTTGTGTAGAGAATTTCTGTCATTCATGTGACATGTATAGGTGTAGCATTTGAGTGTGTTTGGGTACAGCTGCTCATTTGTTTCCCAACTTGCATTATTGCACCAAATTTCTCTCTAATGTGATGCACTTAAGGACTCTGTAATGTAGGATCTGCTAAAATATGTGATAGACATTCTTTGTATTTTCATTCCTGTATAGTGTCAAAAAAAAGTAACAAGCTCTGTTGGATTTGCATCATTCTTCATGGAATGAAGTTAATAGTTTTTTTTTAGGCTCTACATTCTTGAAAGCAATTCTTCAAGTATGTGAAACAGGCTTGAAAAGGAATAGCAAACTCTATCACAAATCCTTTATTACCTTTATTTTTAGAGAAAGATTTCTCAGAGACATGTAACATTTGCATTGATGTCTTTAAGGATATGTTTGCTTAAAATTGCTGGACTAAGGCTAAATAGGGGTGAAAATAATGCAAATTGAAGTGAACTGTGAAGGTGCATATAGTAGCTTCTTTCGTGTAAATTACCTTCCACAAGTTGAATAGCCAACTCACTATCTGATAAAATATGTAGTGGAAGCCACCTGATAAGGAAGGTCAGCTTTGGACATTCATGACTGTAAAACAGAGGTCTAAGATTAGCAGAAACAGAGAGCTGAAGTCTTGGATAATGAGTTTTATAGTAAGCAGCCAGGTGAAGTGAAGAAGTTATTAGGGCTAATTCCTTCTGTCCTGTGTTAAAGCATAGGCAGTTTAGGGAGCTGAGATACCACAGCCCCTTTTCTGAAATCACAGCTACTCAAAGTAGCCTCAGGGCTACTTTAGTTTATGGCCTTATTTACTGCATTTCCCTGATTACCCACTAAAAGGCTAATCTAATAACTGAAGCATACTGAAGTGTGATAGAAACCCATTTGGGCTCCTTTAATACAGTGCTGCACTTAGGGATAGCCTGGTTAAACCTAGGCAGAGACATATGTTAAATATGGCAGTACTAATACCAAGGTAAATGTACAACACAGGTATTGCTGCTTTGCGCTGTAAAGCACGCTGCAGGGAGTCAGAGCTGTGTAAAGGTTGAAAGTTCAGGCTCTAAAGCAATAGTGAGGTCAGAGCTGAAGCAGAGCCACTTATGGGAATGCCCAGTGCAAAGCGTAAACTGCTTCAGGCCACAGATGTACCCATGTTCTAAATTAGGGTAGAAATACAGTTCCTTTTTTTCTTCCCCTCCCAGGTTACTTTTAAGCATTCTGTCTGGTGTTTTTGTTGTTGTATTTTTCTCTTTTTGAAATCTTAGCAGAAATAGGCACTTCTAAATGACCTTGATCCTTGAGCTTCAAAATACTTAATTAGCACTAATTAAGCATTTCTGATTAACTGGGAGGAAATAAAAGTCCACAACAAGCAGCCAAGCAATCTATTATTTGGCATTTACATTTATGGCTAAGCTATTATTACTCCCTGGTAAACTGTTCCAAGATTTTGTATACTGCTTCACAGGTATTAGAAAAGCAACTGTGTATTCTCTAAGTGTTCAGCAGAATGTTTAAGGAGAACTGAATGCTGAAAATAATGATGATAAATTAGAATCAGGAGGTAGGATAAGTGGTGGGGTTTTTTTGTTTGTTTGTTTGTTTTATTTTATTTTTTTCAGAGAAGAAAGTTTGTTGTATTGTGGCACTATGTCTGGGAGTTGTAGGAAAAGCAGGACTGTGAGCTTTCCAAATTCAGGAACACAAAGAAGGTACAAGCACTTGGATATGGGTAGTTGGGAGTAAATACGAGAACAAAAAGGCTATGAGAGAAATGAAAAGGCTTTAATTCATTGGTGCTTAGCTTAATATGATAACTAATAATTATTAACATTTAAGTGAACATGGAAAGTATTTTGTTTTTCATGTTTTCTTTCCTAATGCTTAAAAGTAGGATTGATCCCTGCTGTACAGTTACTACAAAGTAGCTCTCTTCAAAGCAATTGAAAATTGGATCATTTTTAGATTCTTTATGGTGACTACCAATAAGCAGCTATTAAATAACACATTTCCAAAGCACTTTAATTTTGAGAGTGAGAATAACTTGCTGCAGGGTAACATAACACAGAAGCAGAGGCTTTAGAAAGGTTTACAGTACAGTGGTCTTTGGAAATTTGATTTGGTTGCTAATTACAAAGATAATTAATTAGAAAGATAAGACAGGAAAGGACCATAAGGCATTAATTAGCAATCTTGAATATATTCTTTCCATGCAGAACCGTATTCAGCTCTGACCATAGCTTGTTACGTTAACCATAACACCTTCTGCTCACGCAGTCTGTCTTATCTATAACTTTGTATACTTATAGTTCATAAGCTATTTGAAGGAGCAGTCAGCTTCTTTATGATGGTGCCTATCACAAAGGGACCTTGTGTTTTGACTGTAGTGTGTGACAGGTACTCCACTACAAATACCAAGTTTGGCCTGAAATAATTTAGGCATAATTTAATTTAACCATAATTTAGGCACAGGAGAAAAAAACAGAGAATAAAGACCTCTATGAAGTTTGCTTTCCTTCAATGGAATCAAATAACTTTATGGATAGTTGAGACACTTCTAGATGCTATTTATTTTTTCCCAAATAAAAGCTTAACTGATTTTAGAATGTCGTTGGGTACGGGATGATGCTTTCATCTACAGTTATAGCATTATAAGTGAATTATTCTGTTTCTGGAAGATAATGTTTTGAATAGATATTTTGAAACCCCTCTGAGGCTCCCTTGCCTTTATTGATGGGCACTGCAATATTTGGGTAGCAGGAAAATAAGTACTTGCAGCTACCCTAATTGAACTCCCCAAATCGGTTAAAAGTTCTGAAAGTTTTTTTTGGCACTGACTTATGCAGTCTTCACTGCAAGGATTAGAGAGTAACTGGAGCAATGCATGCATTAGCAAACTGCCTGGGTAGTAGCTTTGAAGCTTGATTGGGTTGCCATATCCTAAGACTGGACCAAGAAGAAAAGCTCTCCTTGTGCTCAGTGACTACTGTGAAATGGTGTTATGACTTTGTTAATGTCTTCCTTTGAAAAGTATTGTGCTCCTTGTCACTAGCCTATGTCCTGTCCCCGTGTTCACATCTGATGATCCTGAGAGGTCTTAGCCCAGCTGTGAAGAGGAGTTATTAGGCAAGGAGGACTGAAAGCTGCTTTCCCAAACAGCCAGGTCACAGTTAGAAGTCTGCATTGTAGATGATACTCCACTTCTCTCTACTGTTGTGAGTCGAGGGGGAAGGGAAGAGGCGGTACTCTTTTTAGTCTTTATTCCCCTTATTTTCCTGTCCTTATACTGCATCAGACATTTAAAAAGAAGTAAATTATCCTCCTTTTAGAGCATAGACCTGTGGTCTTTGATTTCTTCTGGGAACATTAGCTGTTGGCACTCCAGAGGCAGAACTGGAGCTCATTTACAAACCTGCTCATTTTACTAGCGTGTAAATTAACGTTGTGACTCCCTGCCATACCGATACATTGCACACTGATATGTTGTTTTTACACTTTTTCTCCAAACGGTTTCCCAGTGAAAAGTACTCAGTAACAGCTTTAGGAGAAGGAAACTTCTTTCACAGGCAGAATTACAAAAAGTTTAGCATCACTCTTTTTCAGAGATGCCTACTGTGAAAATGCGAGTATTTTACACAAAGTGCAGCTGGTGAAGAGCCTTACATTTATAGTAGAAGTAGAAACATATTTCAGTAATACAGTTGTTCTGGTGCTTCACAGAGATGCGTATGTGCCCACCCTGCATGAAATGGCACCTTCCATTTCAACCCTGAGCCACAGCATGTGGTGAGCAGGTGGAACACTCTGCGTGGGTAATGTATGATGATGTGGAGGCGACCTCAAATACTTCAGGACAGATGAGTGTAGACTTTGTAATTAAGACTGCAGGATGAAGAAGAGCTCATGGTTTTGTCGTACTTCCTATTTTTGCATGACTTTACATGTGGCAAAAATGCATGTAAATCACATGGAAATTTTACTTGATATACAAAGAAGCAACAGAATCTAACTTGAACAGGAATTTAACTATTTTGCAGTCCTAGCTGTTGTAAGGGCAAAAAGTCCAATTTATGCCTTGAGATGTGTGCTCCCAAAAAGCTCCAAGATTTGAGTGGGAGGCTTGATCTTGCCCTTAGAGGTGTATGAAGAAAGGCCAGGATCCTGTGTGTGTGACTGTAGCAGTTGGATGCTGTGTGTACCTGCTCACTGGCTCTGTCACAGACTGCTTGAGTCTCAGAACGGGGGAGGTTCTAAATCTTAACAGCTTTATTTGCCCATTGTCTGTTTCCCCTAATTGAAATTGCATTATCAAGGTTTCTGTAGCATTGTGTTAGGGCCTAATGTAGTTCTTCCACAACCTGCCCAGCACAGACAGGGGTCTAACTGGAAGCCTGTTGGCAATCTAAAGGAAATCTCTATTTTCTGAGTATAAAAATTAATTTGTAAGTTTATTTATTTATTTACCATATGCCAACTATTCTCCTTTATTTTGTTAACTGTTCTGTGGAGTTCATATGTCTGAGTGTTTGATTTTTTTGCAGATACAATAAGATCTAGATAAACCTTCCTTTTCTACACCTGTTATTAAAATAATCACCAAGGTAACTCTCAGAAGTTTATCTTATGGTGAGTTTTGATAAAACTATGTATATTCATATTCCATTATTTAATTTCTCCCATCTGGGTACAGGTAGTGAGGTAAAACCAGTGTAATTTTGGAGGGCTTATGCATCTTGTGGAATTTGTAGATGTGAAAAAGCAGACTGAACAAACGTTACTTTGAAAATCTGTGATTGCATTGGCAATAGAAAAGGAACTGCTATAAGGAAAAGGGCAGATTTTTTTCCCCTTGAATTGCCAAGTAATTTCAGTATCTTTCATTCCTAATTTGCTTCCATGTTTGTTACAGAGGCAAGGATGCTTGCTCATATTGATGTGAGGTGGGAGCACGAGGAGAACTTCACAGACCATGTTTGTATAAAAGCTACTGCAGAAATAGACCAGTTCTGATGTGCATTAGAGACCACTTAAAAGTGTCCTTACAAGGGGAATTTTTATATGACACTTTTAAGAAACATTCTTTAAAAGTACTGTGCTATTATTTATATAGCCTTGGTCATTACAGAATTGCCTGTTAGCAGTAATCTTCTGAGTTGTTTCTAAATGCTGCTTAATGCAAATTCATGTTTACATTTTTAAGGAAGGAACTGGATTTTTCAAATGTGCTAAGCAGCTGCAAATCTTTTATGGCTTCAATGCCTACTCATGGCAAAGTGATTGCAGTCTGTTACCTAATTTAATCTCAGAGCTCTCTGTTAAATCATTCAGTTGCAATTTTGTAAGTTGCTAATAGTAGAAGACTAAATATGGGGAAAAGTCACCTAGATTCTATGCAAAGGAACGAAAATATTATTGATTTTTCACAACCAGATGAATGAAAAATATTCTTCCCAGAATCAATATTTAGGCATACTAAATGTGTTGAAGGGATGTGAAAAAATTATATAAGACAGCTTAAAAACACAAGGTTAGACTGTATTTTGGAAATAAAAGCAAACAAATGAAAACCTAAAGCAAAACAGAAAATCTTCCATGTTCCCTTACTCCTAGCTGGTATTTTTGGACAGTGATACAGAAGAATATATATGAAAACAGTGATGTTGCCTGTTACAGGATCACATTTGCTCTTTTAATATATTAACTTCTTGCCTTCTTCAGTGGAAAAAAATTAGTCTCACATTATTATTGTTTTGGGTTTTTGTTTTTTGTTTTTTCCCAAACAAGATGAAAAAAAGATACTAAACAATCAAGGAAATATTTTCATATAGACTGTCAGGATAACTGCAGAGGAAACAATGGATGTCATACTTAAAATGTAGGAGGCAAAACCCGTATTGTTTAAACCCCAAATTCCATATCTGCAACTGAAATGTTAAATTGCTCACCTAATAATAAAACAATGGTCTTCTGTTTTTTCATGGTGATATGAACCCCATGACAAAAGCTGAAATTGTAAGAATGACCAGATTTCACTAAAGCTGGCAGTATCATTCAAGTCTTGACAGAGAGTCAAAGGTGGAATCCCAAACCTATTAACTTCATTAGAAAAATGGGATTGTAGTTCTCAGTGATGTCCCCAGCCTTCATTTAGGAAGATAAATTTTGTCAACATATTTGAAGCACTGTGAGTCCTGTTTAGGTGAAGTCAGATGCTAGATATGTCTTGGCATTTCTGATTAATATAGTCTGAGATCTGCTTTGCTTTAACTTCTTAGCACTTAAACAGACTGTCATAACTACATTAACACTTGCCACTTGGATTTGTGTTACATAAATTGTAATGGTTGAAGCTGAAATGTCATCTGCACCTTTTGATTTCATTCAGCATTCTCAAGATGAAAATTAGGTCTGATACACAGAAGCACTTTGTAAGTATAGTGCTAAGTGGTGTTCTGTTTTTTTTGGTGTTGTTTTTTTTTCTTTTACTAGACTCAATTCTGTATGCCAATACCCAGAATCCATTTGAAGACAGTGAGCATTTAAACTTATTTATATTAATGCATCAGTCTTCTTGAATAAAAATAACAGTGGATGAATACATAATGGAATGATAGTGACTTATGGGATTATTTTACAATCAATGCATGCCCTAAAGGATTGCTTTGTAACATCTGTTTTATACTAAACGTTGGTGTTAAAGTGAGCCTTGTTAGCTATTTGACAGTGACATACAATATTTATAAATCTGTTATAATAAATGCTTTTTTTAGTCTAATAAGTGTGTGGTATGGCATTTATAAAAGGTTAAAAAAAAAAAAAAAAAAAAGTTCTCTGCCCTTAATTGTGTTAATAATTCCTTCTTGTTCCATGGGTTTCAATTTATTACCCTGAGTAATTCCATTTCATTCAGTGAGCCTGGTCACAATAACAAAATAACAGATGTGAGAGACTACTTACGTTTTTCTTTTCCAATCACTGTGAAGCTGTAAGTAAAAGACATTATCTATATTTTAACGAATCAACCCAGCTGACATTTGGTGTAACTAAATAGAATTTAGATGTTTCTGTGGTGACCTCTCTGTTATGTTTGTAATGTATTTGATACAAGTATAATCAAGATACCAATATTTCAGATACGGGTGTTTGATTTTCATCACTGCCTTGCTGTGTGGCCAAACGGAGCAGCTCCTGAAGCAGTGCCAAAACATAATGTTAAAATAAAGCTGGAGATTGGAAAGGGAGAGGAGAGGGTCCTGGATCAGTCACCAAGAAAAATCGGCTCTAGAATGTTTGAAGAAATGCTTCAGTTTTGATCAGCGTAAAATTTTTTTTTTCCTTTAGCTAAAATACAAAGTGACCTATAAATACAAAGTTTATGTCTGAATGATGAACTGTAACATCAACTGTAATATATTTTATTTCTTTAGTCCAGCTCTTGCTGAACTGGTCATCGTTTACATTAAGTATTTTTTTCATCTGAACAAGATATTACAGATATTACTTTTCCAGTAAACTGAGCTAATGAAGTGAAATTATCCCCAACTGCATGTACACATCTATTCAGCTATACAGGTTTAAAAACAAAAATAAAGAACAGCTTCCCAAGCAGGGATAGATTTGTTTTCCACATGTGCAGACCAGTGCTGACACCTGCTGGCTTTATTTCTGAGTGATTTCATAATTTTGTGCATTTATTACAGGTATGAATCGTGATCAACGTGCTGTTGCCAATGTTGTCTGTCTCCTCTGCTTCTCAGCCACCTCAGTACCCAGTATTTTGGTATCATATCTGAGACTGCCTGGCAATTGCAGCTGTGTTGACTGCATGCCAAGTGAATGAGAACTATGGATTTCTTCAAAGGGCACTCAGAAAGCTTCAGTTCAACACACGTAGTCACTAATGCTGCAGCAGACAGAAGTTACAAGTTTATCTGTTCATGAGATAATATTTCATTTTATATTACTGTCTGCAGGAGAGCATCAAGGACTGTCAGTGTTTACCACATACGTGCTTTTAGGCACACACGTTTTCTGTATGGCCAAAAAGCACTCCTTTTCCGTCCTCTTCACCCTTCACATCCAAAGGCAGAGAATTTCTGGTAATATAGGTCCCTGAGGTGCACTACACACCTATGGCCATAAAAGTCCTTCAAACACAAAGTGCCAGGGCAATCTGTATCTAAATTGCTGTCTAATCTAAAACCGCATTGCACCACACTGTTCAACAAAATCGGGTGCTAAGGCTGCAATCACTGCCTGAAGTCTGTTCTCGAATTAAGTTTTCAGAACTTCAGTAGTATTTGTGAAGATCATCCCTGAGCTGTCACCTTAGACTGCTTTGTGCGTATCATTTCAAGGTGCAATAAGAGCTTCTCTCTCAGGGACAGCTGCTTGTAATGCACCATCATGATTAAACAAAGTGCCCGTAGGTCTCTAAATGCCTCCACTGCATGAAGTTAAACCATTTGAACCTGCATGGGGTCTGTTTGGCAAACGAGAATGAGGTGCTGCATGAGCCAAGAGGGACCTCTGTAAGCAGTAACGGATATGTAACTGGCAGCAAAGCCTTTGTGGCATGGAAGAGTAGGAACACAAAGCCAAAAGCTCCGGGAAACTAGCAGGCCTTGCCCCACCTGCAGCTGTAAAATGCACTATAGTTACATGAAGTGTGGAAAAAGCCCCGACTTTCTTCCCCTGGCTGATGACACAGGTAGGTTTCTGCAATAGTCTGCTGTCAGGTTGGATATCAGTAAAAACAGCAACTCAGAAAAAGTTGTGAGGCATTGGCACAGGCTGGGCAGGGAGGGGGTACAGTCACTGTCCCTGGAGGCATTCAAGAACTGCATGGATGTGGTACTGAGGGACATGATGTGTGGACATGGTGAGGATGGGTTGGTGGTTGGGCTAGATGATCTTAATGGTCTTTTGCAATCTTTATGATTCTGTGATTCTTTATATTGCTTTGCCTTTCAAAACTGGGTTATGATCAGATGTATTTCCATTTTATGAGTTAAAAACAATTGTTCTCAAGGTAATTGCAGTCTGCATTGCACAAGAAACATTCCAAAGTCCTGATGGTTGCAAATCTATCATCATGTTACATAACATTACATTTGTATGCAAATCCTAAAAAGTCTAGAACAAAAGCACTTTTCATACACTCAGAAGCATGCAAACTCTATGTTTTAGAGGTGTAGTGGAAATGTTAAGTAAAATCTTGAAGCAGTGATTGAGCACCTGGTGAGAAGGCAGGGCCAATCCAGAGGAGTTCAGGTGCATGCAATGCATCTGAGTGACGGGAAGGGGTGAAACCAGGATCCACCCCTTCTCAGACCTCATTTAAGTGTTGGCAGTGGAGGCAGGGATCTTGCTGGAGATCCCTGAACACCTTGAGGCCTTTTAAAGGTAAGCAGATCCTTTCCTTTGTTTCTGTGACTGTTGCATTTTGAGCAAATCCTGACTTGTTCCAGCCTGGGACCTTGCTGCATTTCACTTTCAGGAGGATTGCTACAGAGGCTTTGTGGTGGCACTGCCAATAGGGTCAGTACCTGCTGAAGGTTGCTCAAAGCTGTGATAGGAAAGCAGCTGGACAACATCTACCTGCTACAAAAGTAGTGGATCCCTGCCCTCAAAAAGGCTCCTTCAGATCAATCACATTAATAGAGGCATTTAGACTGTCTCTACAACACTAGCTGGCACCTCATGTATTGTCTGGTGTATGACTGATGAAGGGAAATAGTTCCTCCTTATATTATTCACAAATAAATGATATGCAACACAAAATCACAAATGTCAGGTCTAAACATCCCCTCATTACTACTTCTGGTGAGTTTAATGTTCAGTAAAAGCACAGATGACAGTGAAACAGCCTGCTGCTAGAGCGGTCTCAGGTAAGAACAGTTCTCTAATAGCTCTGACCTGTCTTGCTCTCCACCTTTGCTATGACACTGCACTGTGAAGCATTACCTGCTCCCAGAGCGTGCAATGTTGGGAATGGAAGAGAGCTTAACGGAGCTGCGAGGGAGTTGCAGGACACGGGCCGAGAACAAGTTGCCGAGCCCAGGTGCGCTGGGCTGCACTGCATCTCACTCCTCTCTGATTCTTCAGTAACAGCCGCGGCCGAGCCGGGCAGCCTCAGCCCTCGCCCGGCGATTTCCCAAGAAGGAAAGAAGGCGCGCGGGGCTCCCGCCCTCCCCTTCGCCTCGCCGCTCCGTCAGGCCGCGTTTCGGTGGGGCGCGGCCGCGGGCTCCTCCGTAGGAAAACTACATTTCCCGGCACCCTTCCCCGCCGGCAACTCCCTTCCCCGC
This sequence comes from Lagopus leucura, assembly GCF_019238085.1. Classification (NCBI taxonomy): domain Eukaryota; kingdom Metazoa; phylum Chordata; class Aves; order Galliformes; family Phasianidae; genus Lagopus; species Lagopus leucura. Next base: position 167 of record NW_024963393.1, on the reverse strand, counting down.
CCGGGCCCGGAGCCGCGCGGCGGCACTAGAGGCCCCGCCGCCTCGCCGCGCCCTCGCCTCCCGCGGCGGCCTCGCCCCCTGGCACCGGCGGCCGGAGCGGAGCCGCGGGGCGGGCGCCATGGCTGACGGCGGAGAGTCCGCGGCGGCCCCTCCGGGCTCTCCGGCGG
>NW_024963392.1:0-1075 GCF_019238085.1 Lagopus leucura | reverse complement strand
CACCCCAATCACGTACCGGGGGTTCACCTGGCTGACGGGGATGTTGAGCCGCGCCGCGATGTCCTCCACCGTCTCGTTGCCCTCCGAGATGATCCCGACCCCTTTGGCGATGGCTTTGGCCGTAATGGGGTGGTCCCCCGTCACCATGATCACCTGCAGGATGGGGACCCCCCCACGAACCCCCATTAGCCATAACGGGGTCGTCCTCCATCGCCACAATCACTTGGCGGCCACCTCTGCAACCCCCAGTAAGCCATAATCACACAGAACTGGAAGGGAGCAGCAGAGCTCATGCAGTCCAACCCCCTGCCCAAGCCGTTCCTACAGCAGGTCGCACAGCTCGGCATCCAGGCAGGTCTGGAACATCTGCAGAGCAGGAGACTCCAGCACCTCCATGGGCAGCCTGCTGCAGTGAACAGTGGGACCCATAGAGACCCATTGGGACCCATTGGGACCCATAGAGACACGTTGGGACCCATAGAGACACATTGGGACCCATTGGGACCCATAGACACACGTTGGGACCCACAGACTGCCCCCCTCCCTGTCCCATTGCTCCTCCCCTCACTGCACAGCCGTTCCTTCGCACATTGCTGCACAACTTCCTGTGCTGCATTTCCGGCCGTTTCCCCTCCTCCTGTCTCCACTCCCCACTGAACAGAGTCCATCCTCACCATTCTGCCCCCCACACCTCAGATATTCACAGCCCTGGATCAGCTCCCCTCTCAGCCTCCTGTTCTCCATGCTGCACATCCCCAGCTCACTCAGCCTTTCCCCATAGCAGAGATGCTCCAGGCCCCTCACCATCTTCCTGCCCCTCCGCTGGACTCTTCCCAAGAGCTCCCTGTCTGTTTCGAGCTGGGCAGCCCAGAACTGGACGCAGTGCTGCAGATGAGGCCTCACAGGGCAGAGCAGAGGGGGAGGATCGCCTCCCTCCACCTGCTGGCCATGCAAGGCACCCCAGGATGCCATGTTGGGCACCCTGCTGCCCCATGGCAACCTGTCGCCCCCAGGTCCCCCTGCAGCCACTCCTCCCCCATCCTGTAGCACTGCATGCCATCCTTCCTCCCCAGCT
>NW_024963391.1:0-1038 GCF_019238085.1 Lagopus leucura | reverse complement strand
TCCCAATTCCATCACAGAAATGGGGGTTCTGGGAGGGGGGGGGAAGGGGGTGGGCAAGGATATGGGGGTCCTGGGGGGTCTCTGTCCCAATTTCCGCCCAGAAATGGGGCCCTAAGGCGTGGGGGCGGGGAGGGAAGGAATGCTTACCAAGGGTGGATACAGGACCCTGCGGTGCCGACGCCGCGGCCGTGGGGTCCCGCTGGGGTTCGGGGGGATGTCGAAGGTGAAATAGCGCGGTGGGGATGGGGTGAGGCCGCCGGGACCCCTACAGATACCGCCCGGAGCCGCCGTTGTTGCCGCCGCCATCATATCTCGTTCGCGGCCTCGAAACAAAATGGCGGCTGCCCCCTCAGAGCGGTGCTTTTAGAGCGGGAGGAGGCCGGCCCGCCCACCGCGGCCTGCTATTGGCTGAGGGTCTAGCGAGTGGGTGGGCGAGGCGGCTTCCTATTGGCTGAGAGAGGGGCGCCGGGGTGTGGCCTTGGGTGCGAAGGGGCGGGGCTGAGCGCGATGTGGGCGGGACTTACTCGGGGGAGGGGCGTGGCCTGGCGGGGGATTTTCCATTCCTTATAGGGGCCTATGGGGGATATAGGGGGTCTATAAGGGGCTATGAGGGGACACAGGGGGGACATAGGGGGCTATGGGGGCTCTATAAGGGGCTATGAGGGGATATAGGGGGGACATAGGGGGCTATAGGGTCTCTATAAGGGGCTATGGGGAGATATAGGGGCCTATAGGGGGCGAGGGGGGTATATAGGGTTCTATAGGAGCTCTATGGGGAATCTATAGGATTCTATAAGGGGTCTTTTCCAGCCTATAGGGGAACTTGGGGGTCTATAAGGGGTCTGTAGGGGTGGTTTAGGGGTCCTTGGGCGTCTATAGGGTTCTACGAGGGGTCTGTAGGGATTTTATAGGGGTCCATGGGGGAGTCTATAGGGTTCTATGAAGGGTCTGTAGGGGATGTATAGGGTTCCATGGGGGTCTATATAGGGCAGTATATGTGAGCCTATAGGGGTTTATAGGACCAACACTGGGGTGGGG
>NW_024963390.1:0-7378 GCF_019238085.1 Lagopus leucura | reverse complement strand
GTGCTCTCACAGGCCAATTTTTCTCCAGGAAATCCAAACACGCAGAGAAAGGTGCAGCCCTGCAAAGAAGAGGTGCAGTGCGGCTTGTTTTACAATAGTGATGGCCAGCAGCTGATGCATTCTGCCAGAGGCATCGGGGAGACCAGCGGAGCTTCAGGTCAACCCACAGCCACAGATGCCAGCAGCACGGCAGAGCTGCTTCCCATTCCCGTGCTGCCAAACAGACAGAGGCATCCTGGGGATAGGATGGCTACCATGCACTCACTTTTTCAAACAGAAGAGTTTTGTTGATTTCACCCTTGTGAGGGCTGATGATTTCTGAAATCATACTGCTGCTATCACTGAGGCTGCTGCTGAGCTCCGCTATGCTGATCGTGTCAGGAAACTGCAGCTGGACAAAGAGGGCGGTGACCGGCCGTAGCTCAGAGCACAGCTCCAGTGGCACGTCCTGACGAAGCTGCAAGAGGAGAGCGCATCAGCTTTGCCAGCCTGCTCTCCTGGGGGGCTTCTCTGGGCCCAGAGCAGACACCAAGGGACAGCGGGCGTGCTGGCAACACCAGGTGCTACTGGAGGATGGGGAAGTCTTCCCAGGTACGGAGTCCTGGCACCAAGCTGCTCTGGCAACGCTGTCCTGTGACACGTGCAGGCACGAGGGGAGACTCTTTGCCATCCTCTAGGCACCTGAGTGGGATCTTGTCCCCCTTGCTCCCTCCCCCAGGCCTGTGCAACCTCCAAAACTACAGCCATGCAGAAGACAGGGAAGTCTGCCTCCCACCATCCGTGTCTCTCAGAGGAGCAGCACAAAGGGACAGCTTCCGGGCACGTCTGGCCCCAGCAACCCTGGCATCTCTTTTCCTCGGGCTCTCGGCTCAGACTGCACTTTCCTCTGGCTGCCCGTTTTCCCGAGGGCTCCACACCGTCTCCTGCCCTCCCTACACGCAGCCGCCAGCAGTAGTGGCCATACCTTGTGGAGAACTGCTGTCGGTATGTGCATCTCCAGCCTCGCTGCCACTTCAGGATCACCAGAGCTCCTAAGAACCGGCCTTTGGAGGGCTAAGGAAAGGAAACACAGGCCGTCACTGGCAGGGCAGGACTACAGGGGCTTGGGAAGCTGGACACAGCAAGGGAAAGATTCTTCTGTGCTTGCTCCTGTTCCTGACTGAAGCAGGCAGGACCCAGCTTTCCAGCCAGTCTCAGGACAAGGAACTCACCCGTCCCTTTCAAATGCCAATCCCCTCTGTACATGTTCAGCTGGCCTATAGCATCTTGGTATTCTTGGCGAGCTAAGTGCATCATTCTCACAACCTGAAGACACACAGGAGGAAAGGAATGCCACTGCCCTCCCCAGAAGCCCCAGGGCACATGGCCTGCCCCTCCACTCTCACTTCCCAGACAAGGGCAAGCCCACCTCCCTGGACTTTCAGCTGTGGCGCAAGGGAAGCAGCCTTGGCTCTCTGCCTAAGCTTATGGTTAGGGCTGTGGCCACATTCAGCCTCTCAGCCGCTCCCCGCCCAGGTGCAGGTCTTCCAAAGGGCTCGAGGCCACACCATTCACCCACCTTCATGGCCCTTCTGTCAGCAATAGATTCGGCCTTGATTCGTTGCTGCCCACAGAGCTCCCAGCAGGTCTGTGACATCATGATTTCATAGTCAGCCGAAAGGCTTTGGGCCTCAATAACTTCGTCCAGGGCCTGGCTGCAGATGAAGAAGTACTGATGATCCCCACCTCTGACGGATATGAAGGAGAGAATCCCGGCCGAGATCCCTGGGGAGAGAAAGACCAGCAGTGTTAACACAGGGAGCCTTTGGAACTCGGTAGCCCCCAGCTCTGCACAGAAGCTCAGCTGATGCCCAACCTGGAGACAGGCACCAGGGAGGGGAAGGGCCTTGGGCATCCTTTTCGGGGCCATACCCACACAGCTCCCAGAAACAGGCGTCTACAAAGGGGCAAACAAAGCCAACACTGACAGTGCGTTGGCACTGCCGGGCGGCCTACAGCACAAGCCCAGCAGAGCAGCAGCTTTGAGCAGCGTCTGCTCTGTTTACGCGAAGGCGGGTTGCAAGTGTCTGCCTAGCAAGACAAGAGCCTTCCAGAGAGTGAGGGGAAGAGAAAGGAAGAAAAGCAAACAGGGAGACCCAGAAAGAGGAGGATAGAAGAGGTCCTGTGGATGTCTCAAGTCAAGTCCCTGCCCACAGTCTGCTGCCCAGGCATGCTGTCTGTGGTGCGAGGAGAGCCTGCAAAAGCCCGGCTCAAAGCCATTAGGCAAAGCGGCTCCCCTTTGCTGGCCATGAAAAGCAGCAACCCTTGGCTGTTCAGCTCCTGGAACTTGAGGAAGCGTCCCAGAGGTGACACATCCCTTATCCAAAGGGCAAGCGGGACAAAAGGGCCCGTCTGGGGACCGGGTCTGGGATCTACGTCCCAGTGTGGTCAGAAGTTGGGGCCCCCAGGGACAGCGCAAGCTGTGCTCTGGTACCCTCACTGGGAGCAAGGGGCCTGTGCTACAGCTGATGTGGGGCAGGCAGGGAAGGAGCCCTTGCCTCCCCTGCCCTCACTACCTCCTGCTCGCCCCCTGCAAATGCTGGCAAGGGAGGCTATCCATCGGCTCTAGAGAGTACCGGGGCTGACCCATCCATACCTATCTTCAGGTGGAGCTTGAGACCCATGTGCGTGTCATGAGTGCCGTACTTCTTCTGGATTTTCCAGGAGCACTGCAGCGCCACGTTGATGGCCATAGGCATCTGAGGCGGTGCTGCTCTCCAAAGCACCAGCACAGCATCCCCTGTGGAAAGGGAAGGGAAGGTGAAGGCTCTCCCAAGGGCTGACTCTCCCCGACTTGCACCCAGCCGCAGGGACAGCAGCAAGCAGCTGGCCGGCGTGCCGAGGAAGATGGGACTGTGGGAGGCCATCATCCTGAAGGACCTCCGGGCAGCCTGGCCTCAGCGACCCCTCCCATCCGCCGGGCCAGCCACAGCGACCACCAGGGCAGCAGAGCACGAGGGTGGGTGGTGGGGGGCGGCAGTGAGGCTGACACCTCCCACCGCCAGTGCCCCTCGGCACTCAAAGACAGGGCTCCCTCCCCCCCACCGCTTCCCCCACGCCTCAGCGCTCCTGTAGAAGCCCTGCTCAAAGCTGGAGACAAAGCAGTTCCCCTTTGCTCTCCGCAAAAAGCAGGGTGGAATCCAGGAGGCTCCCACGGAAGACGCTGCGCATCAGCAGAGCGCTGACACTGCCTCCTCCTAAGGACCCACCTGCAAACTTCAGGATGTCTCCTCCAAAAGCCAGCACCACTGCAGACAAAGAGAAGGAAAAGCAGAGTTACGGGGATGCCTTCTTCCAGGAGCCACGGGAAGAGCCACTGTGCCCGGAGAGGACCACCGTGGCGGTGCATGGCTCCAGAAAGCCCTGCTCCCAGGGCCGCTGCGGCCACAGCCCTGGAAGCTGCACAGTCAGCAGGGAGGCAGCGCCTCGAGATACGGTGCACAGCATGGTGAGAGCAGGAGGGCACCTCTGGAGAGAGTCTGCGCACCGCTCCACTCAAGCAGAGCCACCTCTTGCCCAGGGCCACATCCCCAGGCCTTGTGAGGACCTCTGGGTGGGCAGATCGGCCGGCCTTCCTGGGCAACCTGTGCCGCAGCTCAGTCAGCCTCACCGCAGAGGCCTTCCTGCCCAGCAGAGCCTCCCGCCTTTCAGTTTGTGCCCACCACCTCTTGTCCTGGTGCCAAGCCACATCAAAGACAGCGTGGCTCCGGCTCCTTGCCCCTTCAGGGAGGCAGGGGCGGGCGGCCCAGCACAGCTCTCTCCACAGTGAGCCAGCCTCGGGGCTCGATGCCCGACAGCCCAGCAGCACGGTTCTTACCCTCCAGAATGTCCCCCATGTAGGCGTTGAGGACATGAGCCAGCTCCTCAGCTCCTCTCTCTGGTCCATTCTGCTGGACACACTTCTCTGCCAAGGCAGTGAAACCTGCCGGAAGGACACTCACAGATCAGGAGACGTCTGCGTTGCACCTGTAGCTCACCCCTTCCCCAGCCCCGGCTGAGCGCTCGTCACAACCATGGCTGACGGCGCAGGAGAAGCCGCCCGCTCTTTGGGCAGCACGGCAGCAGGCCTGCGCAGTGGCAAGATGGCCACCCTGCCTCGGGGCAGGCCTCGCAAAGGCCTGGAGTGTCCCCAGGGCTCGTGTCTGTGGGTGCTCCGCCATGCCCAGCCCACCTGAGACATCCGCCAGCAGCAGGACTCCCTCAAGAGATTGCGGGTAACCAGTGTCCTTCGTGAACTCCTCACAGAGAAGGAGGTTGGGAAGGAACACCACTTTCTTCCCCAGATCTGAATAGTAGCACTTCCTCTCCCAAGCAGAAGCCATTGTCAGCGCTCTGTGGTACCTGGGGTACCTCAGAACAAGTCGACCCTGCTCCGCTGCAAAGGAGGAGGACGCGACGCTCACCGCTCAAGCGGCAAAGTGAGCCCAGGGCCGCTGGCCCTCTGCTGCAGTGTGACACCACAGTCAGCGGGCAGCGATGTCATCGCCGACCTCACAATAGCTGCCCTCTGGCAGCAGGGTGGGCTGCCAGTGCTGCGCTCCGTAGCCCGCGGAGCAGCTGCCGCCGTGACACAGGCCTCCCCCTTGATGCCGAGCCACGGCCTCCCAGGCCTCCCTTACTCAATGACAGCACCCAAGGCAGGCCGGGCCTGCTGCCGAAAGAGCAGCTGCTTCTCCCAGCAGGAGCCGGAGCCCGGTTCCCGACGGCAGCTGGCTGAGCAATGGAAGGGCAGGCAGGGCACGCGCGCAGGCTGCCTGTGCTGGTTGTGGCTGGGTGGATTCCTTCTCTTTGCAGTGGCTCTTACGGTGCTGCGTTTTGTGGTTCTGATGAACCATCATCCCGACTGGGGGCTGGGCTCGTGCCCTGTGCGCGCAGCCGCTAAGCGTGCAGTCGGAGCCCACGCTGAGGCCTGTCTTAATTCTGCACAGAATCAGGTGCTTGGCAATCTTCTGCAAAGCCAGCATGCTCCCAAGCAGAAGCGTGGCTGCTCACACACAGCTGTGGACAGAACTGTTTCCCCTTGCAGTCTTTAATCGTTTGCTCCATTTCAGGGTTGCGGTGAGAGCAATAGATAGAGCAATACTGTAAGCCTCGCTTGAGGATTCAGGGCTTTCTCTGGTTGCGTAGTGCTGCAGACACTGTGCAATTACAGGCGGGAAAAAGAAAATTCTGGAGCTTGAGGCAATAGCCAATTGCCATTATCCTTGCACCCTTTCCTATGTAGTTCTTTTGACCTTATGCATCGGACAAAGTAGACATTCTGCAGCTGTACTCATCATCCTAGTCTGAACAACATCATTTTTGTAATCGTTGTTCAACTCGAAAGATAAGGAGAGCTCCCATTACAGAATGACTGCTGCTGGACCTCTGGCATCGACTCTGTGCCTAAGGAGACTTCCAAAATAAAGGTTTTTAAAAAGGTTTTGATTTTATACTTTGATTGATCCCAGCTGCTTTGCAGGATAAGGGAGGGTATGTAGCTGCCGATGAATTCCCAGCAGCCCACTTACTCGTTGTATCACCTTTGCAATCTGAGGAGACAGTTGACGGGAGCCCAAATCTTGGAATAGCCTCCTGGAACGCTACTTTAGTCACCTCACGTGCCTTACTAGTTCTACAGGGGAATGCCTCCGACCACCCTGGAGAGGTGTCAGTACCAACATACAGCGATACCCCCCTTTTCTTGGCAGTTCCGAGGAAGCAGTTGCCATTGTTGCCCTGGAAGGTTCTCTTTCCCAATAGGCCCACTTGTTCTCTATTCCTGGTACTAGGATCGTACCTGGTTGTGTCTGTTCCCCCAGTATGTTTCGTTGTCCTCCCTTAGAACCAGTTTCCCGAAAATACTAAGGGACATATCAGTGTGTCCACGCACCCATCTGTCAGCTTGCTCTCTTCCCTTCTTAATCATCAATTAGATTCCCATCCTCTCTAGAACATTTTACAGGTTCCGACTCAGGTTCAGACATTTCAAGTTTACCGTCTGGAATTAAAGCCTTCTCCTTAAAAGGCCTGTTCTGCCGCCTGATCCACCGTCTTATTTCCAGTGTCCCGTACAGTGTTACCTTTCTGACATCCCTGCTCCTGCTGGCCACACCATTTCTAATGCAGGCCAGGATGCCGTTGGCCCTCTTGGCCACCTGGGCACAGTGCTGGCTCGTGTTCAGCCGAGCATCAACCAGCACCCTCGGGTCCCTCTCTTCTTCACACTCATCCAGCCACTCATCCCCAAGCCTATAACGCTGCATGGGGTTGTTGTGCCCAAAGTGCAGGACGCGACACTTGGCCTTGTTGAACCTCATCCCATTCACCTCAGCCCAGCGGTCCAGCCTGTCTAAATCCCTCTGGAGGGCCTCCCTACCCTCAGGCAGATCGACACCACCTCCCAGCTTGGTGTCATCTGCAAACTTACTGAGGACGCACTTAAACAAGATGGGCCCCAGTACCGACCCCCGGGGGACACCACTTGAAACAGGTCGCCAGCTGGACTTCACTCCATTCACCACTGCCCACTGGGCACGGCCCTCTAGCTTTCCTGGAAGGCTATCCTCACTTCCAATGCCCCTCACCCCTTTTGTGAACAAGGCTGCTTACAGCAGCAGTTTCCAGCCCTGGCGCTCTCTCTCTCCTAGTGTTCTGCAGGGGTTGCTCTCATGCCAGTGCAGATAAACTCACTTTTCCTTTCACCCTTTTGCCTTTTCAACTGTTCCGCTATTCGTACCCTCAATTACGCTTCCACCTACACTCAATTATGCTTCCACATACCATTAACCGAGACACTTTCTTATGCCATCCAAACATTTTGTCTCGTCCCTTCCAAACCCACAAATCATACAGCCGGGGCTCTCTCCCTGCTCTGTGGTGGATGTGTCGACCCAGGGAGTTTTCTCCGAGAATCTGGGTGCATCAAAAGGAGGGCCGTAAGGAGGATCCGGGGACCAGATACCTCGGTACCTCGGTACCAGGGAAAGTTACGGAGCAAGTCATCTTGGATGAGATTGCACGGCATGTGCGTGAAATCTGTCCACTTCCTAACACAGAGGGCAATTCCACTGATCAAAGACAGACCCCAGGTATAAGCCTGGCTACCGATTTATCAGTCTTGCTTCTCTGTATTGCGAGCTTCTCTGTATTGCGAGCTCAAATGCTACCTAACTGGCAAAACCCCAGAGATGTGTTTAAATGAATTTCAGAAGATGCTTTTCTATTTTGAAAGGCAAACCTACTCATAGCTTGGCTTTCCTGGGCGACAAAACCTGTGTTTAGAAAGACATATTTTTTTCTAGAAAGCACGTGAAAATTCAATGTTCTTACATTTTCCAGTTCTCAAGAAAGGCGAAAA
>NW_024963389.1:0-1955 GCF_019238085.1 Lagopus leucura | reverse complement strand
GGGCTTGGAGCTGGATGAGCGCTGTGCTCCTTTGCAGCCCAGGCCATTCTGTCATTCTATCATTTTCTGGAGCCTTAAAGCTCTGTGTTTTTCACATTGAAGACTAAAACAGTTCACTTCGATGAAGGCAAAAAGCAGCAAAGATTTATTGCAAGCAAACCATGAACACGAAACGCACCTGAAATCACAGCGCCTCCTTCTCCAAAGCTGAAAACAAGGAGCCACCCCAGCCAATGCCCACATGCAGGCTCAACCTTACGACCAACCCTTGCAGGGAGGAGGAAGGGATATGCATGACGTTTTTCACACAGCTCAGAGCAGCTTTAAGAAAATCCCGAGTGATTTTGGTGCCCGTTTTCCTGCGTTACAGTGGAACTCAGCTCCCCTTGGTTTGGGAGGAGCAGCGAGGAGCGCTGTGAAAGCCTGTGTATGGAACAAGCTCTCCAAGTGGTTTGGGTTTCCTCCTTTCTGATTCAGCATTCGTGCAGGGGATCACAACTAAGCTACAAATCACCATGGCACAGACATCCCCTCTGCAAGGCAGATCGCAGTGCAGCTGATGCCAGATGTGTGAGGACAGGGTCAGTGCAAAGGTTGTGGCTCTGCTTTCCTCCCACCTCTGCTTTTGTTTCGGTTCAGCCTCGAATCCCAAAGCTCTGGTTTCTGTTGCATGTCACAGATTACAGCTGTTGATAGTGCTGGGCATTTTTCCACCAGGCAGATCTGTTGTGGAGTGAAGATGAATGCCCACCAACCCTATTTTTACTCTTACTGAAAAGTTTTGTGAGTCTTTTCACTGAAATTCAGTTTTAATTTAGAGCATAGCATGTTCTTTTGCTATGATGCATTCACATCTAACATTACCACATCACCTGACTTTGCTCCTGTAAGAAAGCAAAGAGTATTTCCAGAAAGTGGTTGGAAATTGTTTGGAACTCTCCACAGGGGCTTACATACATGGGGATAGTCATTATCATCATCATTATTATTATTATTATTGCCAACAGCTTGTATTCCAGAAGCTTTTGTGCATTAAAATATGTACCCCAAACATCAAATATTTATGTCAAATTATAAAAAATAAAAACTTATTTATAAAAGGAAGATGTTTTAAAATATTTAAATGCATTCATTATTAAGCAAGCCTTAAATAAGTCTTACAATATTTAAACATACTTTGTATTAAAAGCTGGAAGGTGTAAATACAGTGAAAAGAAACAAATGGACCTCAGCTCTCTAAGGATGTGCAGAGCCACACCAAACTTTGTGTCTGGCAAAGCAGAGCCTTCTGCTGAGTCCTCCTCCCATTTCCACAGTGATTTCTGTCTGCTCTCAAACACTTCAGAGGTGGCAGAACTGGCAGCACTGGCCCTGCCATCCTCAATCATCCCTTCTTCTACAAGCTCAGGAGCACAGCCTGCTCAGAAACTCATGAATTTGCCTATGGATGGTGAAGGGGTGAAGTTCAGCCTCATTTCCTCCAAGGGATGAGGGGTGAAGCTGCAAAACTTCCTGCCAGGCTCACTGAGAGGTGGTTTCTCTGCAAGCTACACACAGGAAAATACATTTCTCACATGGAGAAGGAGCCCTACGAATCAAGTCTGGTGGTATTTTGGGGGAATGACAGCAGCAGAGATGTACAGGGGAAACTACAGGCAGGGGCAGGAAGGAGCCCCACCTGAACTGTTGGCTGCTGGGGCTGCTGTCCTCCAGCACAGAGCACGTGCTTTCTGCTGTTTGTCCCCTCTTCCCACCCGATAACACGCAGTTCAAGGAAAAGAGCCTTTTTCCCAAGCAGGAGATAGAGAAAAGCTGGCTCATTTCCTCTCCATTTTGCCCTGTTCTTATGTTATGCTTATCTTGGAAGTGTGAAGACAGCACAGCACGTTTGGATACTGATAGGACAATGGGAATGGCTTGAAAGTGAGCCAGGGGAGGTTTGGGTTGGATGTGAG
>NW_024963388.1:0-1231 GCF_019238085.1 Lagopus leucura | reverse complement strand
AGCTGGAAGCCGCGGGCCTCAAAGGCAAGTTTAAGATGCCCAAGTTTGACAAGCCCAAATTCGGAGTGTCGGTACCCAAGGCGGAAGGGCCCGAAGGCGAGGTCAGCCTGCCCGCCGCAGAGGTCGAGCTGCCCTCCGGCGCTGTGACGGTCTCAGGGGAAGGCCCCTCACTGGACCTCAAAGCCGGTGCTAAAACCGAAGGGGCTGGCTGGAAACTGGAGAAGCCCTCCCTCAAAATGCCCAAAGCTGACATCAAAGCTCCCAAGGTGGACATCAGCCTGCCCTCCGTCGACATCACCCTTCCAAAGGCCGGTGCCGACCTGCAGGCGCCCGAGGCGGCTCTCAGCCTCGAGGGGGATGTAAAAGCCCCGGAGAAGGAGGCCACCAAGGCAAAAGACGGCAAGTTCAAAATGCCCAAGTTCGGCATGCCTTCCTTCGGCTGGTCCAGCAGCAGAGAGGCCAAGGGCACCGTAGCTGCCGATGTGGACGTGAGCCTCAAGGAGCCCCAGGTGACGGCACCCTCGGGAACCGCCGAAGTTGACGTGACCCTGCCCGGGGCCGAGATCCAAGCGCCCGGCGCCGAGGTGACCATCGAGGTGGCCGCAGACGCGGAGAAAGGCCGGTTCAAAATGCCCGACGTCAAGATGCCCAGCGTCAAGCTGCCCAAAGTCAAAGCTCCCCACGTGCAGGTCAGCCTGCCCAAGGCCGAGATCTCGCTGCCCAAAGCCCAGGGCGAAATCCCGGAGGGAGAGCTCGCCCTGCAGGGCCCCGATGCCGAAGGCAGCCTGGACGTGGCTGCCGGCAAAGCGGAGGGCGGCGGCATGAAACTACACATGCCAAAAGTCAAGGTGCCCAGCGTGGCCTTCTCCAAGCCAACCGTCAAGGCTCCCAAAGTCGAGGTGGACGTCAGCGTGCCCAAAGCGGACGCCAGCCTCCCCGAGGCAGAGGTCAAGGCCGGCGCTGTCGACGTCAGCATCTCGGGCCCCGACATCAAGCTGCCCTCCGTGGAGGGCTCCCTCGACCTCCAGGCACCCAAGGTAGACCTGACAGTGCCCTCTGCCGAAGGCTCGCTCGATGGAGCCGAGCTGGAAGCCGCGGGCCTCAAAGGCAAGTTTAAGATGCCCAAGTTTGACAAGCCCAAATTCGGAGTGTCGGTACCCAAGGCGGAAGGGCCCGAAGGCGAGGTCAGCCTGCCCGCCGCAGAGGTCGAGCTGCCCTCCGGCGCTGTGAC
>NW_024963387.1:729-1009 GCF_019238085.1 Lagopus leucura | reverse complement strand
CGGGGATAGAACTTAGAACTTAGAACTTAGAGCGCTGGGGATAGATCTTAGAACTCAGAGGGCGGGGATAGAACTTAGAACTTAGAGGGCGGGGATTGAACTTAGAACTCAGAGGGCGGGGATAGAACTTAGAACTTAGAGGGCGGGGATAGAACTTAGAACTCAGAGGGCGGGGATAGAACTTAGAACTTAGAGGACGGAGATGGAACGTAGAACTTAGATTTTACAGCGCAGGGGATAGAACTTAGAACTTAGAGGATGGGGATAGAACTTAGAACTT
>NW_024963387.1:380-629 GCF_019238085.1 Lagopus leucura | reverse complement strand
AGAGGGCGAGGATGGAACTTAGAACTTAGAGGGCGGGGATAGAATTAGAACTTAGAACTTAGAGCGCAGGGGATAGAACATAGAACTTAGAGGGCGGGGCTGGAACTTAGAACTTAGAGGGCGGGGATAGAACTTAGAACTCAGAGGGCGGGGATATCACTTAAATCTCAGCGGGCGGGGATAGAAGTTAGAACTTAGAACTTAGAGCGCAGAGGATAGAACTTAGAACTTAGAGGGCGGGGATAGAAC
>NW_024963387.1:0-280 GCF_019238085.1 Lagopus leucura | reverse complement strand
CGGGGATAGAACTTAGAACTTAGAACTTAGAGCGCTGGGGATAGATCTTAGAACTCAGAGGGCGGGGATAGAACTTAGAACTTAGAGGGCGGGGATTGAACTTAGAACTCAGAGGGCGGGGATAGAACTTAGAACTTAGAGGGCGGGGATAGAACTTAGAACTCAGAGGGCGGGGATAGAACTTAGAACTTAGAGGACGGAGATGGAACGTAGAACTTAGATTTTACAGCGCAGGGGATAGAACTTAGAACTTAGAGGATGGGGATAGAACTTAGAACTT
>NW_024963386.1:6127-6433 GCF_019238085.1 Lagopus leucura | reverse complement strand
CTGTCGGCTCTCCTGCTGCTGTGGCACCGCCGCGGCGCCGCCCCCCCCTCGCCCCCCCCCCGCCCCCCCCCCCCCGCCCCCCCCCCCCCCCCCGCTCCTCTCCGTTTCCTCCCAGTAAAACTCCCGGCGCTCCCGGTTCTCCCCGCTCCGAGCCGCGCGCGGCTCGCGGTTCCCCCCTGGTTCCCCCCGTTCCTCCCCGTCCCCACCTGTTCGCACCGCGGCCGCTCCTGCAGCGCTCAGTTCCTGCAGTGACGCTTCCACCCCACCCCAAACCCACCCCAAATCCGCCCCACACTTCACCCCCCC
>NW_024963386.1:5644-6027 GCF_019238085.1 Lagopus leucura | reverse complement strand
GGGGGGGGGGGGGGGGGGGGGGGGGGGCGGCTGCTACCACGGCGGCGTCACCGAACGGGGATGAGAGGGAATGAATGGAACGGTGAATGGGCGACGGAAGGGACGAACGAACGGGCGAAGCGGATGAACGGAGCGACCGACGGCAGCGCCGGGCCGCGCTGAGCCCCGTTGGCGGCGCTGCGGTTCCCACCCGGCCTGCGAGCAACGAACGGCGGAAGCGGAGCGGCGCCCTTCTGCCCCCCCAAAGCCCCCCCTCTCCCTCCCCCGGTCCCCTCGCTGCCCCCCACCCCATCTGTGGCCCCAACCCCAATTCTGCCCCCCACCCCCATTTCTGCCCCCCCGCCCCATCCGCGCCCCTCAGCCTCCACTGCTGCCCCCCCGCC
>NW_024963386.1:0-5544 GCF_019238085.1 Lagopus leucura | reverse complement strand
GCCCCCAATGACCGCCGCCGCCGTTACAAACATCGCCGTCCCCCGACGGGGCGGGGAGGTTTATTTTGGGGGGGGGTCTCACGGATCGCCCCCCCCTCCGCTCAGTTCGATGCCGACGGAGCGCAGCGCCTCCTGCGCCCACGAGGGGGGGTTCGTCCCGTAGCGGCGCCGCATGAAATCCCGCACGAAGGCGGGGAAGCGCCGCTCCACGATGCTGTCCCGCATCGCCCGCATCAACCGCAGCTGTGGGGCGAAGGGGGGGCAGGGGGTCACGACCCACAGAGCTGCGCCCCATAGATCTCAGCCCCACGGATCCCACCTGGTACGCGATGTTGTGCACCGTGATGTGGTGCAGCGCCGCGGGGTCGGAGCGCAGTAAGGCATGGAGGAACGCACGGCTGTGCCTGCGGGGAGATGGGGGTCAGCGCCCCATAGAGCCCTGTCCCACAGATCTGAGCCCCACAGACCTCAGCCCATGGATTCATGCCCCATAGAGCCCTGCCCCATAGGTCTGAGCCCACAGCTCCGTGCCCCCAGCGCACCGCTGACATGTGGGGCAGTCGCACTCCTCATCAATGGGGCGGAAATCCTTCGCAAACTGCCGGTTCTTCAGCTGCAGGGACCCCCAGGGGCCCAACGCGGATCCAAAGCGCTGTGGGGAGAAGGGATTGGGGGGTGGGAAGGGACTCCCCCCGGTCCGCCCCATAGATCTGCACCCCCCCCCCGATCCGCCCCACAGATCTGCGCCCCCTCCATTACCGCTGTCCGTGTGGGGAAGACGCAGTCAAACATATCGCAGCCGAGCGCCACGCAAACCACCAGGTCCGTGTCGTAGCTGTGGGGCAGAACCCAGAGATCTGGGCCCCACAGATCTGAGCCCCACAGATCTGCATCCCACCGCCCTGTGCCCCATAGATCTCTGCCCCATTGACTCACCAGAGATCGGGATTTGTCCCCTACAACCACACTGCCCCACAGCACCCCTCCTCCCCCCACAGCGCCCCATGGTGCTCCTCATCACCTTGCAGCATCCCACAGCGCCCCCAAGCACCTCCCACTGCCCTATAGCACCCCATGCTGCCCCACAGCACCCCACAGCACTCCGCATTGCCCCATAACACCCCACAGCACCCCTCACTGCCCCACAGCACCCCTCCTCACCCCACTCCCATCAGGTATCGCGGTTTCTGGGGCGGCAGCCGCTCGGTGCTCAACTTCACGGTCCGCCAAAAAAGCTCCTTGTCCTCCCCCCCACTGAGGCCCCCGATGGCAAAACCCGGAACGTCGCGCTGTGTCATCTCTGCAGGAAATGGGGCAGAAAGAGGAGTTGTGGGGCAGAGAGAGGAAGTGGGGATGTGGGGCAGCGCGGGGCACAGGCAGCAGCCATGGGGCAGATGTAGGGCAAATATAGGGCAGTTGTGGGGCAACGCGGGGCAGCTGTGGGGCAGCTGTGGGGCAGGCGGTACCTGCGAGGCAGTGGCGGCGCAGAGTGGGGCTGAGCCCCCCCTGGATGATGGCAAAGAGCTTCTGCTCCGTGGGGCGGCCGTGGGCTGCGATGCAGCGATCCAACCAGCGCACAGACCTGCGGCCGCATGGGGTGAGCTGTGGGGTGCCCCACTGCTATGGGGCACAACCACTACGGAGTGACCCACAGCCATAGGGTTGCACTGCTATGGGGCACAGGGCTACGGGGCGCCCCGCATCTATGGGGCACAGCTCTATGGGGCACCCCACAGCCACTGGGGGATCCCTAATTGGGGGAGGCCTTTCATTGGTGGGGGGTTCCTAAAGTGGAGGATCCCTGATAAGATGAATCCCCTAAGTGGGGGTCCCTAATTAGCAGGGGGTCCCTAATTAGCAGGGCGCCCACCTGAGCATGGCCTCCTCCACACGCGGCCCCGTCTCC
Source organism: Lagopus leucura (assembly GCF_019238085.1). Classification (NCBI taxonomy): domain Eukaryota; kingdom Metazoa; phylum Chordata; class Aves; order Galliformes; family Phasianidae; genus Lagopus; species Lagopus leucura. The sequence continues at coordinate 3,638 of NW_024963386.1, read as the reverse complement.
GTGCTGCTCACCACGTCGTCCAGCTGCATCACAATGTCGGCTCCTGCGGGGATGTGGGGCGGCCCCATAACCCCCATTTCCCCTCATCCCCACAGCGCTATGGGGCGGCCCCACATCCCCCTCCCCCCAGCACTGTGGGGAGGCCCACGTCCTCTCCCAACGCTATGGGGTGGCCGTGGGGTGTCTATAGGGTGGCTGTGGGGTCTCTATAGGGCAGCCGTGGGGTCCATGTGGGGTCTCTGGGGGACCCCTGTGGGGCAGCCAGGGGGTTTTATGGGGTGTCTATGGGGCAGCATTGGAGTCCCTATGGGGCAGCCAAGGGGTCTATGTGGGGTCTCTATAGGGTCTCTATGGGGCAGCCAAGGGACAGCCCCGGTGTCCCTATGGGGTCTCTGTGGGGCAGCCATGGGGTCCCTATGGGGTCTCTATGGGGTCTCTATGGGGCAGCCATGGGCTCCCTGTGCCCCCCCTGCTCTCCCCCCACCTCACCCAGCGCATTCTGCAGCCCCATGGCTCGCTCGGGGCTCAACAGAATTTCGGGGCCGCGGGGGGGGGCGGAAGCGAACGCCCTCCTCCGACACCTGGCAGAGCGCAGACAGGGAAACCATCTGGAAACCGCCGCTGTCCTGGGGGTGATTAACGGCGTTAATTGGGGGTGATTAACGGCGTTAATTGGGGGTGATTAGCGGCGTTAATTGGGGGTGATTAACGGCGTTAATTGGGGGTGATTAACGGGGGTTAATTGGGGTCTCGGGGTCTCACCGTCAGCAGGTTGCGGGGCCACCCCATGAAGCCGTGCAGCCCCCCCGCCCGCTGCACCACCTCGGGGCCCTGCAGGGGGAGAGCGATTAATTGCCTTAATTGCGGTAATTAAAAGAAAGGAGGGGGGGGCCATTGAGGGGCGTGGCCTGGAGGTTGGGGGCGTGGTCTGCCCGAGTGGCCACGGGCTGAGCGCCAGCAGGTGGGCGGGGCGCTGCCCCCCCTCCCCCCCGCTCCTCTCCCCGCTCCGCCCCGCTCACCGGCGCCGCCCCGAGGTGATACGCGTTGCCCAGGCACAGCCCGCAGCCCAACGCCCGCAGCTGCTCCGCGGTGATTCCTTTGGCGGTGCCGCGCGTCCCCACGGGCATGAAGACGGGGCAGGGCACGGTTCCGTGCGGCAGCAGCAGCTCCCCCGCCCGCGCCATGCTCTGCCCGCACTCCGCCACCACCCGCAGCAGCGAAGCCTTCCCCGCGCCGGTTCCGCTGGGCGCCGCCATCTTGAGACCGCGTTAGACCGTGCTTCCGGCATCGCTTCCGGCCGCCCTTCTGGCGTGACTTCCGCTCACGTGAGCGGCGTTTCCTCCCACCGCACCGGAAGTTGCCTTAAACGCGGGCGGTAGGCGCCGGAAGTTGGCGTAAACCATAACAACGGTTGGGCCGCGACCTCGGATGGGGAGAGGCCCTTGTGCCCCCGGTGCCCCCAGAGGCCCCCCTGCCCCCCCCCCCCCCTTCCCGCTTTAGGACTCCCAGCGCTGACAGAATTCCTTTTCCTGTTCCGCAGGCCAATCAACTGCTGGGTCTCACGATTGACAATCTGCTTGACGTATCGTTACTCGCGATCCTCTCTCCCTCCGTCTGCATTGGGTAAACCGCAGAGTGGCGGGCACTTTGTCCAATGAGAAAGAGAGCGGGAGGAGAGAGGCGGGTGTAGCGCTCCGGCAGCGATTGGCTCGCTGTGTGGAGCGGCAGATGCGTCCACCAATGGGACGGCGGAACGGACATCTGAGGAGGGGATGGGCGCGGCAGCATCGCGCCTCAGCTGACAGAGGAGCGCCGCCTCCCATTGGCTATTAGTAGCGAGCGACGTAAGTATCAACCAATGATAAGGGAGGGGAGGGAAACGACGGCTCTGTCCCACCCTCCGGTATGAGTGACGGCGCGCTTCACCAATCCCCACGAGGGTCTTCGCCGAGCGATGTCCGAGCCGCCCAACGGCATCGCGATACGAGCGGGGCGGGGCGGGGCATCCCGAGCGGCGCCCCGGGGCCGGATGAGGTTCCGCGGAGGGGAAGTTTGGTCTCCGCCGCCGCCGCCGCCGCGGGCGCAGTGAGGCCCCCCGCCGCCATGGGGAACCGCGGCATGGAGGAGCTGATCCCGCTGGTGAACAAACTGCAGGACGCCTTCAGCTCCATCGGGCAGAGCTGCCACCTGGACCTGCCGCAGATCGCCGTGGTGGGCGGGCAGAGCGCGGGCAAGAGCTCCGTGCTGGAGAACTTCGTGGGGCGGTGGGTGCCGCGCCGCGGGGGGGCGGAGCTCCGCCGGGCTCCCAATGGCGCCGCGCTGGGGCGGGGGGCTTCACGGCGCCGCGCTTCTCCTCGGCGCTTCGCGGGGCCGCAACCGGCGCTTTGTGCTCGAGTTCGGCCGGGGATCTTCGCTCCGCTGCCTCCAGGCCGCCGCTTTTTCCTTTTGTTCGGGGCCGAGTGCCGCGTTTTCCCCGTGTTCCGGGGTTTCCTTGGGCTCTGAAGCGCCGCGCCGTCCCGCCTCCCTCAGTTTGGGGCTGTTGCTTCCACGGGTCCCAGAGCCGCCGCTTTTTCCTCCTGCTGTGGGATTAACGACCGCTTTTGGCTCATGTTTTGGGTTTAATTGCCACTATTTCCTCATGTTTTGGGTTTAATTGCCACTATTTCCTCATGTTTTGGGGTTCATGGCCACTTTTTGCCACGTTTTGGGGTTTTCTTTGGCCCCGCAGCTCCCAACCTTTACCTCAAAGTTTGCGTTTTTCCGTCTCCGAAGCGCTGAAGCCTCCCCTCCCCTTCCGTCCCGTTTCGGCTTTACTGCCCACCTCCTCGCGTTTGGGGGTTTTCCTTTTTGGCCCCGCAGCCCCAAATCCTCCCCTTTTCCCCCTGTTTTGAGGCGATCTCTGGCTGCAGGGCGCCCAAACTCCCCTTTTTCCTCCCGTTTTGGGGTTTGCTGCCGCTTTTCTTCCCATTTTATCGCTATTTTTTGCTCCCCGGCCCCCAAACCTCCCCGTTTTCTTCACGTTTTCCCTCTTTTTGTTTCCCAAGCCCCCAAAACTTCTCCATTTTCTCAACGTTTTGGACCACAGAGCGCCAAACCTCCTCATTTTATGGCATTTTGGGGCTCCCGAGCGTCCAACCTCCCCCCTTTTTCCATCCATGTGGGGCCTTTTTGGTCCTGCAGTGCCAATCCTGCTGCTCCAACCCCCCATTTGGGGCCATTTCTCCCCCATTTGGGGTCATTTCCCCCCCATTTGGGGTCTTTTCCCCCCATTTGGGGCATTTTGTCGCCCCCAAACCCCTCATGCCCACATTTTAGGGTTATGTGGGGCCGTTTTGACCTCACAGCCGTTGGATTTTGGTCTCTGCCCCCCCGTTTCTGCCCCAAAAAGGGGCATTTCTTGCCCGGTGCCCATCGCTGCTCCCTGTCCCAGCGCAGTAGGGATGGTTGGGTGCCTAACGACGATCCCTGGTTAATTAGCAGCTAATTACACGCAGGATGTCCTTCCCGTGGTCACATGCAGGGTGACATCATCTGCCCTACAATGGCGCACACACCCATGGAAGTGTTGGGCGCAGATAACGAGGAGCGTAGATTGCAGCTGTGATAATTAATTAATCGCTGGGGGGGGGGGGGTGGCC
>NW_024963385.1:0-3672 GCF_019238085.1 Lagopus leucura | reverse complement strand
CTTCTGTTTGCTCTCAGCACACACATCTCCCACAGCTGCTGCCTCACACTGCGGCTCCTTCACTGCCTGCAGCCTCCCCTGCTGTCTGCCTTCAGCCCCGGTTAAAGGGAAAGCAAACACCCAACCTCTTACAGCTCACTGCTGTGCCATGCCCTGAGTAGGGAAAAAAAGGTTTTTCACACGACTTCTTTTTCCTCAGGCAAAGCATTCGACTCCAAGTAAGCCCTTCTGTAGAGGTGTGAGGTGGACACGTACCTGCAACTCCCAGATGTCTGCTGTTAAAGTGCCTCTGTTCTGCCCCTTAGTTACAGAATTAATCCACTGCCCACCACTCTCTGGATGTCTAAGCATTTTGCTGCAGGCAATGTGAGAAAGAACAAAAGGTGAGGTTTGAAAGCCTTCAGTGACAGAGAGCTAACTATGCATAAACCTGAGGGAAAGAGCCAGTTTTTGCAGAAAAGCAGATTTCTGCCAACCATTTCAAAGCGCTGCATCCTACAGCAATTTGGAACAGGGCCACATGGAGAAATAAGGCTGAAAAGAGGTTATGTACTGTTTGAATGTGCAGCAGTGCAGATGCTGCTTTCCTACGAGATCCTCAGCAGCACTTAAAGGAGTAACTGGAGGGGGGAGCACGCAGGAATCTCACAAGTTAAGCCCACCTCAGAAGCTTTAGTACACACAGCTGACTTTCTTTTCCTCTGTGCCAGAGTCCTAAAGTTAAAGGCACTATGGGTGAGCAAGTGCAAACATTGAGCGTAAGAGACAGAACTTTATGTTAATATATGCACATATTTTATGCCAGCAGCAAATGCATCACAGCTAAAGAATACCACGGCCAGCACTTAATTAAAAACAGGAAAAATGAGTCACGAGCCTCCTCCGACACAGCGCCCGCGCTTATTAAGAGGAAGCTTCCCTGCGCCGCAGTCCGAGGCCGTTACAGCCGCCACAGGGCCGCAGGTTTCCCCCCAAACTCCCCGAGCCCACCATGGGAGCCCGCCGCCCCTCACCTGGCAACGCCCGCACCCTCAGCGCCTTCTCCCCCCGCAAACCACCGCAGCTCCACCACTTTCCCCACCGGCTTCACGCTTCCACACCGTCCCCGCACCGCGCAGAGGCGGCAGCCGCAGCCCCGCATCGACCCCGCAGGGCCCTTAAGGACGGCCTGAAGCCCGAGGGCACGAACCGGAAGCGCCGTGACGTCATCAACACGCGCCGCCGTTCCGCGCGGCGCTCTTTGGAGGCGTCACCTCGGCAGGATGACGGGGATAGAAACAACCGGAGCCCTGCTGGCCCCGGCGCCTCGCTGCGGTTCCGGTTCTCATCAGGAAAAGAAAAATAAAAATGAAGCAGTGACGTGAGATAAATCCGAGGTAAATGCACACATTTAATGGTGCCGAGTGCAGCGTGCCGCGGTCGCAGCGATGACCGGAGATACAGGCCTCTGGCTGTGCCGTCCTCACTCCGTTTCCCGGAGGTCTGTAACGAAGCACGGTGTCTCCGAGCAAAACTTCCAGGTCGTGAGCGGGTTCCTCACCGCTCGGTGCGGGTTTAGAACCGGCGACTTCCGGGCTCCCAGCCCGGCGCTTTGCCCCTGGGCTACGTGAGCCCGCGAAAGTGCGCGCCCGGGGCGACCCGGCGCTGGGGCGTGGCTCAGGCGCAGCGCGGCTGCCTGCGGCTGCGGGGATCCGGGTTCGATCCCCTCCGGGGCACGGCCAGCAGCGCTTGGCTGCGGCTCCCGGCTCGGGCTGAGCGCTGCCCCTCCCACTCCAGCTGCCTCCAAAAACCACTGCAGGTCCCCTTTCGTAGAACGGCCTTGTGCTTACTGCTTCCTGTATAGTTAATGCTAATTATTCAGACAGGAAAAACAAGATGTTCCTCCTCCCACTAGCATCGAGTTGTTTGTATATACATGAATTGTTGAGCTAAACCACAGGAAAAATGGAAAAACTGAGACTCTGCAGCTGGTAAGAGGCAGGAGATTTGTAAGACCTCAGAGGAATAAGGGCACTCCCACGTTTGGTCTGCAAAGGATTTTGGAAGAAGGTTGGAAAAGGAAGGTAAAGAGGGGGCACCTGGAGTTGAACCAGGGACCTCTTGATCTGCAGTCAAATGCTCTGCCACTGAGCTACACCCCCTGCTGCAGCACCTGGCCAAGGAGCGCTAAAAAACACACACAGAGACCACTTATGTCTGCTGTTACAGTTCCTATAGATCAGCTTTCTTTGATTCCTAATTCACATGACAAGCAATTACAGGCAATAAGAATTGCACTGTGCATTTGCATTAACAACAAAAAAAGTGTTACTGATGCAAATATTCATTTTGACTGTGTGTGTTCAGTTGATCAGCATCAAAAACACAGATGTGGACAGAGCAGCTGGCTCTCCGTGCAAGGCGCAGGCAGACAGGGTCTAAAAACAAGGAATGCTGCTCGTGTTTATCTCAGGAAAAGCACCCAATCCAAAGGGGGCGCCTGGAGTTGAACCAGGGACCTCTTGATCTGCAGTCAAATGCTCTGCCACTGAGCTACACCCCCTTGAAGCAGCATCTGCACAAGGTGATTCTTAAGCAATCTATGCCCAGAGCTCAGAGTTGATCCCAGCTGCTTAGAATCCTTCATTTCATGCATCACTGGGTGTCCTAAAATTCACACTGCCTTCTACAGAGAGCTGCTACCAAGAGTTGAGTCACCAGACTCCCAGAGGACATTTGAAACAATTTTGGCCGTCACTTCTGTGCTGTTCTGTAATGTGAAAACCAGCATCGAGCTGAGCTCACCACAAGGCTGGAGAGAAAAGCCTCGCTTTAAAAAGATGCAGCCCTTCCAAAAAGGAACAGAATAACCCTTCCTGGAGACACAGAGCCATATTGCATCGGCCTTACAGGGAGGTAAAAATGATCAAACTGTGCTTATCCCAGCTCCCAGTCCTTTAAGTATCCTGAGAAAAATAACAGCCCAAGGGGGCACCCGGATTTGAACCAGGGACCTCTTGATCTGCAGTCAAATGCTCTACCACTGAGCTATACCCCCTGCTGCTGCCTGTCTGCCCAGCCTCAATTTTCCCACTCATTCCAAACGGGAGTCAATTCAATTATGCAGTGCCAATTATTGCAGTGCAGAAAGCAGTGCTCAAGGAAATCTCAGGTCTGTGCTCACCAACACTGCACTGCCAGTCCTCTTCCCGTGGCAATCCACCTCTTGGCACCTGGGCGCTGCTGCGCTCACCAAGGGACAGCAGCACCGACAGCTGAGGGGAGAAAGAGGCAGCTGAGAAGCTGAAAAGCAACTTGTGGGGCAGAAAAAGAGAGGCCAAGGGGAGGGGGCACCCGGATTTGAACCGGGGACCTCTTGATCTGCAGTCAAATGCTCTACCCCTGAGCTATACCCCCACTGGGCAGCACCTGCCAGGTGAGGCCCTTTGTGGCCGCTGACAGAGGCGCTGCTGCATTCCACTGCCTGCACTCCCAGCCCCGCCTCCCACACAGCATCCCTTTCATTAACCTTAACCTCCTCTCTGCTTTGCATGCATGCAAACCCTTGCAGGAACAAACCACTGACATCCCTGCTTACTTTGTCTCAACACAGAAACAGCAACACGTGGCACCAGCCGCCTCAGGACAGCTTTGGAGGCACTCACCTTTGCTTCTGTTTGCTCTCAGCACACA
>NW_024963384.1:0-1999 GCF_019238085.1 Lagopus leucura | reverse complement strand
TGGCTTCCAGTCCATTCGGTGGGGCGATGAGGGAGACTTCATTGTGATTGAGGAGGCGTTCTTCAGAGCGGAAGTACTGGCCAGAGGAGGAACTCTCCAAGTCTTTGATGTTGGCAACATGAAAGATTTTGTCCGTCGCCTTCATCAGCATGGCTTCTACATCACGGACGCGGATTTGCCAACGTCTGCCCCATGTGCTCAGTTCCTAGCACAGGGAGCATCAATTTCCACTCCGAGCCAGGTACGTAGTCCCTCTAGCTGTGAGATGGCTCTCGGCACAGCGGCATTGGTGGCCAGTCAGTGCAAAGTGAGGTGGCTGAAAGCTGGTGACACTTGGGTACTTGTGCTTCTGAGAACCCTCCATTACTCTGCGGCTGGCAAATGAGAGAAATGCAAGCAGGGGTGGTTGTTACAAGGGCTGCTCTGCACGTAGTGCCTCCTCGTTTATGTTGGCCCACGAGAGGTGGCAGCACAGGGGCAGTGTGACAGAATGGCATGGGACGTGGCTGTGCGTATGAAACAAAGGTGTGCAACTGAATTCTTTTGTGTGGAAACGGCCCCTGAGAGTCCGCTCCGACGGTCTCTTGAGATTCCAATTCCTATGTCTTGTATCCTTGTTTTCCCAGTCTTGAAATGGTGGTGACTAACTCTTCCTCTTTGCATTTTGCAGTTACTCTGCTACTATCATCCCTATTTCCAGAGAGATCGTCTCCAGTGCCAAAGAAGATTCAAGCAGAGTCTTGGAGCTAGGAGGAGACCAGCTTCCTCCTTGCAGGCCTTCCAGTGGGGTTGGCAGGAGGGCCAGCAGAGCAGAAGCCTGCAGCCAGAGATGCAGTCAGGCGCTGCTGCACGGGCGGGCAGTCAGCTCCCTGTTGGCAGCTGCAATGCTGCTCCTGCTGCTGCTGCCGCTGCTGCACATCACAGCAGACGTCCAGCACCAAGCGGTCCTTTCCCACCGGGGCTGAGACCCGATAGCGGAGCTGGGGGTGATGGAGTTGGACGCCGCTACAACTTGCGCCCCAGGAAGCGCTGCCGATGGCAGCAGTAGTGTAGGAGATAGTGTAGAGTTGTAGTTTAGAAAATAAACCTTTAAAATGCGTCTCCCTTGTCCTGTCCTGTTTCTTCGGTCTGACTGAAGGCTACTCTTCCTACACCCAAGAGGGGGGGTGCCTTCAGGGAGCCTTCCATGAGTTTCCCCCATCCCCGCCCCGTGGGTTTTGGCAAAGGTGCCAAACGCAAAGCAGGCACTGTGCGAAGCAAGCCTGATGCACGGAGTGATGGGAGCCCGGGGCGTGCAGGTGTGCAGCTGGAGCAGCGCAAAGTGCCTGGTCCCTCTGCCTGCCTGTCCTCTGGGGGTGGGTGCGTGAGTGGGTGGGTGGGTGCCCCGGTGGCCCAGGCACAGGAGGTGTGCCGTCCTCACTGTGCACTTCCTTCTGGCCCGCATGTACTTGGAGGAAGTATGGCAGCTTCAAGCAGTTCAGCTTCTAGGATGGCTTCTAGGATGTGGCTCCTGGGCCAATCAGCAGGCTCCTTGGGTTACGCTTGAGGTAGCCCTTATCTTTCCATTCTTTGTGCTCAACTACTTCTGCCCTTTTAGGAATAAAACCAATTAGCCCTTTATTCACTGGTGTAACTGGTATGTGCCCCAGTACCAAAGTAAGAGTGGATGCAGGCTCCTTTGATGGCCCCCTCTAGCTGGAGAGAACCCACCTCATCAGAGGGAATGCTTTAGACAGCATACATGGCCTTGTGTTACATCGCTGCTACTTGTGGCTTGGTTCACCTGCAGACCCGGTGATGAAGTGCACGTTGTGTGCATTGGACTCACTTCCAATTGTGTCAGAGAAAGCGGAGCTGCAAAGGGCTGGTATTTGTCTGTGCTAACAGGAGGCTCACGTGCAGAACGTGTTGGAGTGCAGTCATTTGTGCTATAGCAAATGCCTGCCTTCCTGGGACAAGGAGTTGGAGCGCAGCGCAGCTTAGTCTGTTTGTCACAGAA
>NW_024963383.1:2291-3600 GCF_019238085.1 Lagopus leucura | reverse complement strand
GGGGGGGGGCTCAGTGTGTCCTCACTGCCAGGATTTGGCCTTCGTGGCCAAGCGGCAGCGCTGCCTTTACCTGAAGGAGAAGCTGACGCACATTAAGGCACAGATCCATGAATTCGACCGCAGCAGTGACCGCAGCAGCACCGTCCTCTTCTGAGCGGGGAACGATGGATGGGGACCCCCCCCCAAATCCCTGGGGACATCGCGGGGCTCAGTGCTGGGCCGATGGCACTACGGGCACCCACTGCCCAGCTGCTGCACTGCGACCACCTGGGCAAAGGGAGCAAATCTGGGGCTTCTGGGGGGTCTCTGGTGGCTCTGCAGCCCCGGGACCCAGCAGATGCAGCCGCAGTGGGATCGGAATAGTTTATAATAAAATCCGATGATATTTCCGAGGGGATTCAATGCATCCTGGGGTACCAGCAGTGGGTGGGGGGCACCCAGCACCCCGGGGACGCTCCGGTCCCCCGATGTCACCCAGGAGGTGCTGAGCCCCGGTCCCCAAAAGGAAGTAACCCAACCCCGACCTCCCGCTGCACGCCGCTCACAACGCGGACCCCCGCCCGCAGTCCCCGCTCCCCCTCCCCGCGGTGGGGGCGGACGGCGGCGGCGGGGCCGCCCTCGGGGCTCCCCCCGGAGGCGGAAACCGGGGCCGGTCCCGTCCCGCAGCGCTCCCGGCTGCCATTTTAAGGTGAACAAAGCGGCGGAGGTGCGTGCAGGTGACGGGCTGCGCGGTGGTACGGGGCTCCGGAACCGATACCGGAACCGGGCGGGGGGAGCGCGGGTCCCGGTAACGGCGGGGGAAGTTCTCCGGGGGTCCTTCCGAGGGGCTCCGTTCGTTCCTCGCGGAATCCCCGCCGGTACCGGAGCGCTGTGCGGATGGGGGGCGGGAGGGTCGGCACCCTGGAGGGGCTCCGCGTCGGGGGGCTCTCGGGGGGGGGGACACACAGAGACCCCCCCCCCCCCTTCCCCTTTCCGGTACCGGCGTTCCTACGGTGCCGCGGTCGGGACGGGGCTGTGCCCCCCTGCCGTGCTCAGTGCTGCGGGAAGCGGAGGAACCTCGGCACAGCTGTGGGGGATTTGGGGATGGGGGGAGGGTGATGGGGCAACGGCTCTTTTGGCCGCGGTAAGGTGCGGACCCACCTGGGGACGGGGACCACCGCTGTTTGGGGGCACCGCGTCCCTTCCCCGGGCTGAGCACGGACACCGCGACCCCCCCCCCTCCCCCCCCCTCAGCCCCCCCTGCTCCTCCTCCGCCCGCCCTCCGCTCAGGTTACCCCGCGGGGTTCGAGTTTCCCACGCTGCACCTGCC
>NW_024963383.1:0-2191 GCF_019238085.1 Lagopus leucura | reverse complement strand
TACCCCGCGGGGTTCGAGTTTCCCACGCTGCACCTGCCGGGGGGGGGGGGTCAGAGCGTGGGGTTGTGCCGTGTTTGTGGGGTTGTGCAGCGGGGAGGGGGGGATCTTTGGGCCGCGGAGCCGCCGCGTCTCCCCCCGCTGCCCCCCACGACATCCCCCCCCCCCCGGCCCCCCCCCCCCCCCTGTTGTCCCGCTGTCTGCAAACAGCTGCAGCTGCGCTCTGGAAGCGAGCTCCCAGCAAAGCAAAACTAAAGGGAGCTTCGGAGCGCACGGGACGGGACGGAGGCGAATCATTTTGGGGAGGGGGGCGGGGTGGGGGCAGCACCGCTCCACGCAGCGCTAACAGCGAACCCCCGCTGCTCGGCGCAGCCCCGCGGCGCTGCTCTGGTTCTCGTTAATCCCAACAGCTCTGCTGGCGGAGGGGCCCTCGGGGGGTCAGCGCTGCCGTCGGGTGAGCGCTTTTGTGGTGTTAATGAGACGACCCCATGCGCGGCGGGTCCGGCGGGCAGGGCCGAGCGCCGCGCTGACTCACAGCTCTCCCCGCCCCAAACCGTGCCTCAGTTTCCCCACCAGAGGCGGTGACGCGTCGGGCACACGGCCGGGCGGAGGTGACGGCGATCAAAGTCCCCTGTGAACGCGACGGGGGGACGGCGGAGAGCCGGCGGTGCCACCGCTCCGTCCTTCTCCCCGCAGTGCCACCATGTTCAGCAAGAAGTCCTACGATGGCCCCCCGGTGGGGTACGGCCCCCCAGTGGGGTACGGCCCCCCCACGGGTGATTACGGCTACGGGTCACCGCCGCCGGGCTCCTACTACGTGGAGGACACCCCGCAGCACTTCTACAAGTGGACGTCGCCTCCCGGCGTGGTGCGGGGGCTGCAGGCGGGGATCCTGGTGCTGTGCATCGCCATCTTCGCCTGCGTCGCATCCACGCTCGTCTGGGACTACAGCCTGGGGGGGACCTACAGCACCGGGCTGGGGGGGTATTACGGCTCCAACTACTACTATGGCAGCGGGCTGAGCTACAGCTATGGCTACGGGAGCTACTACGGAACGGTGAACCAGCGCACGGCCAACGGCTTCATGATGGCTATGGCCGTGCTGTGCTTCCTGGCCCAGCTGGGGCTGCTGGTGGCGGCGCTCAGCAAATCCAGGGCCATGCGCTCGCGGCGCTTCTACCTGTTGGTCCTGGTGCTGAGCGCTGTGCTGGCCTTCGTCATGCTCATCGCCTCCATCGTCTACATCATAGGTGTCAACCCACAGGCACAGATGTCCAGCAGTTACTACTACAGCCCCTTGCTAGCCATGTGCAGCCAGGCCTATAGCACCACCTACCTCAACCAGTACATCTACCACTACTGCACCGTGGACCCCCAGGAGGTGAGTGCAAACCCCCCGCCTTGGTGATGGCCGGACCCCCGGTCCTTCCTGGGTTTGGAGGCAGAGTGAGGTCGCAGGGGGAGCGCTTTGGGGTGTGTGTGTCCTGCCCTTGGGCTGCTGTGGGATGTGGTGTCCCCGTCCTTAGTGCCATCAGGACGGTGACCCCATCGGTAGTGCTGCTGCATGGGGTGGAAGGGGGGGGAGATGGCACCGTGTGGCCATTAAAGTGGAGGAGTTTCGGGGAGGGGACGGGCTGTGCCCCAGCACAGAGCTGCTCCCGGGTACTTTGGTCTCCAAGCTTGTAAAAGCATTTGAACAAGCAGTCAGGGAGGGGAAGTGGGGCCTTGCTGTGCCGTGCTGGTGGGGTCAGTGGGGCAGAAGGCAGCGGGTTCTGCACGGCCCCGGTTTCGGCTGGGGCCGCCGTGAGGTTCCTGCACAGTGCTGGGGTGGGACCGGTGCTGCCGGTTCATGGCAGCAGGGCTGGCTGTGCTGCATTCCTGCACCCTGAGCGCAGTGCTGCACCGTGGAGGGGGGGGACGACAACACAGGGCTGTGCTGTGCTCAGCGCCCATAGAGCTCTGCACTCAGCTGTCCCCGCTCAGCCCCAGTTGCTGCACGGAGGCGCAGTGTTGGGGTGTCCCCTCCACCTGCACCCAGTGTTGCAGTGCCACTGCCTGTCTGACCCATGGGTATCTGGAGGAGGGGGGAGGAGCTGCCCCATTCGTCCCCACACGGGGGTCTGGTGACTGCAGACCCCCTCAGCTGCCCCCTCCTTCCCCTACAGGCCGTGGCTGCTGTCTGTGGGTTCCTCAT
>NW_024963382.1:526-1154 GCF_019238085.1 Lagopus leucura | reverse complement strand
TATGGGGGTGTGGGGCAGCTGTGGGGTGTGTGTGGGGCCGCCCCATAGCGCGGCTGCCTGGCGCCCCACAGAACCCCGAGCTGTCGGCTGATGAGGATGAGGAGAAGAAGAGCCGCGACTCCGAGGGTGAGTGGGGCGGCCCTATAGGTTGTGGGGTCCTTATGGGGTGTCTATGGCGGCCCTGTTTATGGGCTCCCTATGGGGTCTCTATGGGGTCCCTATGGGGTCTCTATGGGGTCCTTATGGGATCTCTATGGGATCTCTGTGGGGTCCCTGTTTATGGGGTCTTTATGGGGTCCCTCTTTATGGGGTCCCTATGGGGTGCCTGTTTTTGGGGTCTCTATGGGCTCCCTATGGGGTCCCTGTTTATGGGCTCCCTATCGGGTCCCTATGGGCTCCCTATGGGGTCCCTCTTTATGGGGTCCCTCTTTATGGGGTCCTTCTTTATGGGCTCCCTATCGGGTCCCTATGGGGTCTCTATGGGGTCCTTATGGGATCTCTATGGGATCTCTATGGGGTCCCTCTTTATGGGGTCCCTCTTTATGGGGTCCCTATGGGGTCCCTATGGGGTCCCTGTTTATAGGCTCCCTATGGGGTCCCTCTTTATGGGGTCCCTCTTTATGGGGTC
>NW_024963382.1:0-426 GCF_019238085.1 Lagopus leucura | reverse complement strand
TTCCTGTTTATGGGCTCCCTATGGAATCCTTATGGGGTCTCTATGGGATCTCTATGGGGTCCCTGTTTATGGGGTCTTTATGGAGTTCCTCTTTATGGGGTCCCTGTTTATGGGGTCTCTATGGGGTCCCTATGGGGTCCCTCTTTATGGGGTCCCTCTTTATGGGGTCCCTCTTTATGGGGTCCCTGTTTATGGGCTCCCTATGGAATCCTTATGGGGTCTCTATGGGGTCTCTATAGGGTCCCTGTTTATGGGGTCTCTATGGGCTCCCTATGGGCTCTCTATGGGGTCTTTTTGGGGTCCCTATGGGGTGTTTATGGGGTTTTTCCCTTCAGGCTCGTCCAGCTCCGAGGCCGAGGATGAGGAGGGGCTGAGCGCCGCCGCCTTCCTTAAGAAGAAGGAGGGGGGCAGGGCAAAGAGATCCGA
>NW_024963381.1:561-1027 GCF_019238085.1 Lagopus leucura | reverse complement strand
CCATAAGGAAACCCCATAGGGAAACCCCATAGGGAAACCCCATAGGGAGATTCTATAGGGAAACCCCATAGGGACACCCCATAGGGAGATCCTATAGGGAGACCCCATAGGGAAACCCCATAGGGAGACCCCATAGGGACACCCCATAGGGAGACCCCATAGGGAGATCCTATAGGGAGACCCCATAGGGAAACCCCAAAGGGAGACCCCATAGGGAGACCCCGTAGGGAGACCCCAAAGGGAGACCCCATAAGGAAACCTCATAGGGAGACCCCATAGGGAGATCCTATAGGGAGACCCCACAGGGAAACCCTATAGGGAGACCTCATAGGGAGACCCCAAAGGGAGACCCCATAGGGAGACCCCGTAGGGAGACCCCATAAGGAAACCTCATAGGGAGACCCCATAGGGAGACCCCATAGGGAAACCCCATAAGGAAACCCCATAGGGACACCCCATAGGGAGA
>NW_024963381.1:0-551 GCF_019238085.1 Lagopus leucura | reverse complement strand
TAGGGAAACCCCATAAGGAAACCCCATAGGGACACCCCATAGGGAGACCCCATAGGGAGATCCTATAGGGAGACCCCATAGGGAAAACCCATAGGGAGACCCCATAGGGAAACAGCATAGGGAGACCCCATAGGTACGCCCCATAAGGAAACCCCATAGGGAAACCCTATAGGGATACACCATTGGGATGGCCCATAGGGAAACCCTATAGGGAAACCCCATAGGGACACCCCATAGGGATGCCCCATAAGGAGACCCCATAGGGAGACCCCAAAGGGAGACCCCATAGGGAAAACCCATAGGGAGACCCCAAAGGGAGATCCTATAGGGATACACAGTAGGGAGACCCTGTAGGGAGACCCCATAGAGATGCCCCATAGGGATATCCCATAAGGAGACCCCATAGGGACACCCCAAAGGGAAACCCCATAGGGAAACCCCATAGGAAGACCCCATAAGGAAACCCCATAGGGAAACCCCATAGGGAGACCCCATAGGGATACACGCAGGCAAACCCCATAGGGAAACCCTATAGGGATACACCATTGGGA
>NW_024963380.1:960-1361 GCF_019238085.1 Lagopus leucura | reverse complement strand
CTGCCAGCTAACCTCCTCCGGCTCACTAACTTTGCCTGCCCACTATCGTCGACCGGCACGCTAATTGAGCCTGCCCGCTAACCTCCACCAGCGCGCAAACTTCACCTGCCCACTATCCTCGACCGGCGTGCTAACTTAGCCTGCCCGCTAACCTCCTCCGGCGCGCTAACTTAGCCTGCCCGCTATCCTCCACCGGCGAGCTAACTTCCCCTGCCCGCTAACCTCCTCCGGCGCGCTAACTTTACCTGCCTGCTAACGTCCACCGGCGCACTAACTTCACCTACCAGCTAACCTCCTCCTGCGTGCTAACTTTGCCTGCCCACTCTCCTCGACCGGCGCGCTAACTTAGCCTGTCCGCTAACCTCCACCGGCGCGCTAACTTCACCTGCCCACTATCCTCC
>NW_024963380.1:0-950 GCF_019238085.1 Lagopus leucura | reverse complement strand
ACTTCACCTGCCCACTATCCTCCACCGGTACGCTAACTTCACCTGCCCGCTAACCTCCACCGGCGCGCTAGCTTTACCTGACTGCCAACCTCCTCCGGCGCGCTAACTTAGCCTGCCCGCTCTCCTCTACCGGCGTGCTAACTTCACCAGCCTGCTAACCTCCTCCGGCGCGCTAACTTAGCCTACCCACTATTCTCGACCGGCGCGCTAACTTTACCTGCCCGCTAACCTCCACCGTCACGCTAACTTGCCCTGACCGCTAACCTCCTCCGGCACGCTAACTTTACCTGCCCGCTAACCTCCACCGGCGCGCTAACTTCACCTACCAGCTAACCTCCTCCGGCTCATTAACTTTGCCTGCCCACTATCCTCGACCGGCGCGCTAACTTAGCCTGCCCGCTAACCTCCTCCGGCGCGATGACTTGCCCTGCCTGCTAACCTCCACCGGCGCGCTAGCTTCATCTGACCGCCAACCTCCTCCGGCGCGCTAACTTAGCCTGCCCGATATCCTCTACCGGCGCGCTACCTTCACCTGTCCGCTAACCTCCACCGGTGCGCTAAGTTGTCCGGCCCGCTAACCTCCTCAGGCGCGCTAACTTTGCCTGCCCGCTAACCTCCTCTGGCGCGCTAACTTTGCCTGCCCGCTAACCTCCTCCGGCGCGCTAACTTTACCTGCCCGCTAACCTCCACCGGCGCGCTAACTTCTCCTGCCCGCTAACCTCCATCGGCGCGCTAGCTTCACCTGCATGCTATCCTCCACCGGCGCGCTGACTTGCCCTGTCCACTATCGTCCTCCGGCGCGCTAACTTGCCCTGACCGCTAACCTTCTCAGGCGTGCTAACTTAGCCTGCCCGCTAGCCTCTACCGGCGCACTGTCTTACCCTGCCCGCTAACCTCCGCAGGTGAGCTAACTTGCCATGCCCACTAACCTCCGCAGGCGCGCTAACTTA
>NW_024963379.1:1256-3810 GCF_019238085.1 Lagopus leucura | reverse complement strand
CTATGGGGCTCTATGGGGTGCCTATGGGGCTTTATGGGCATCTATGGGCTCTATGGGACTCTATGGGGTGCCTATGAGGCTTTATGGGGTGCCTACGGGGCTCTATGGGGCTCTATGGGGTGCCTATGAGGCTTTATGGGGTGCCTATGGGGCTCTATGGGGTGCCTATGGGGCTCTATGGGGCTCTATGGGGTGCCTTTGGGGCTTTATGGGGTGGCTATGGGGCTCTATGGGGCTCTATGGGGTGGCTAAGAGGCTCTATGGGGTGTCTATAAGGCTCTATGGGGTCCTTATGGGGCTCTATGGGGCTCTATGGGGTGGCTATGGGGTGTCTATGGGGCTCTATGGAGCTCTATAGGGTCCTTATAGGGTTCTATGGGGCTCTATGGGCTCTATGGGGTGGTTATGGGGTCCCTATGGGGCTCTATAGGGCTCTATGGGGTCCCTATGGGGCTCTTTAAGGCCATATGGAACCACACGGGCAGTGGGCAGGGCCAGGGATTAAAAAAAGTGGGTGTGGCCTACCGACCAGTGGGCGGGGCCGTGATGAAAGGGGGCGTGGCCTAACAGCGGGCCTGA
Organism: Lagopus leucura; assembly: GCF_019238085.1. NCBI lineage: Eukaryota > Metazoa > Chordata > Aves > Galliformes > Phasianidae > Lagopus > Lagopus leucura. The sequence continues at coordinate 3,231 of NW_024963379.1, read as the reverse complement.
CACGACGAGAGGGGCGTGGCCTGACGAAGTGGGCGTGGCCACGAAGAAAAGGGGGCGTGGCCAGGCGCATCCTTGGGCTGGGGCTGATTACAGGGCCGGGGAAGGAGGCGTTAATTAGCGTTAATCAGCGTTAATTACCTGGATGACGGGCGGGTCGGGGCGCAGGGCCGGGCTGGGGAAACGCAGGCGCTGCCAGGCGGGGGGGGGCCGGAAGTGCAACAAATTCCTGCCGCATTTCTCCAGCACCCGCAGCGTGCGACCCACTGCTGGCGGGCCCTGAGGGGTTAATTAGCACTAATTAGCACTAATTACGCTGCCTTTGTTCCTCGTTAGGGCTTCAGAGCCCCTACCAACCCGCAATTAAACCCAATTACCCTTCATTTGCCCATTAACCCTTGAATACCCTCTAATTACCCTCAATCCTCACTAATTACCCCCAATCCCCATTAATTACCCCCAATCCCTGCCAATTACCCCCAATTACCCCCAATCCCCACTAATTACCCCCAATCTCCTCTAATTACCCCAATCCCCACTAATTACCCCCAATTCCTCCCAATTACCCACAATCCCCACTAATTACCCCCAATCCCTGCTAATTACCCCCAATCCCTACTAATTATCCCAATCCCCATTAATTACCCCCCAATCGCCCCCTGATTACCCATAATTCCCCCTACTAATGACCCACAATTCCCCTCATAACCGCCCCATTCCCTGCAGTACCGCCTCCATCCCCCATTAACGCTAATTACCCCCGCTAATTAGCGCTCACCCCCGTGCCGCCCCCCCGCAGCAGGGCGGCGCCATCAACATGGCGGCACTTCCGGTCGGGAGCCGCGGGCAGCGCCACCAAAGCCCACAAAGCGGAAGGGGCGGAGCCTCCGGGACTCCTCCGAAGCTCCGCCTCCAGCTCCGCCCACAGCGCCGCCTCGTTAACGTCCCGCTCCTTAACGCCGCTCTCATTGGCTCCCGCAGGCGCTTCTGCCCGCCCACTCAGCCCGCCGCCGCCTCCCATTGGTGGCGTCCCCGCGGTGGCTCCGCCCACCCCCAAAACCTGCCCGCTTTCCCCATTGGCTCCTGCCGTCGCTTGGGCCCACCCACTTCCCGAAGGGACTCCTCCTATTGGCGGGGCCCCCCCTGTAGCTCCTCCCACGGGTGGGGTCCCACCTGTAGCTCCGCCCACCGCAAGGATCCGCCCATCCCCCTCATTGGCTGCTTCCACTGCTTCCGCCCGCCCACTTTGCCCAGTGGCACCTCCCATTGGTGGCTCCCCCCCAGTAGCGTTTCCCATTGGTGGGGTCCCCACGGTGGCTCCGCCCACCCCCAAAACCCTCCCACTCCCCTCAATGGCTGCTTCCATCGTTTGAGCCCGCCCACTTTGCCCATCGGCTCCTCCTATTGGCAGGGCACTCTCTGTAGCGCCTCCCATTGGCGCGGTCCCAACGGTGGCTCCTCCCATCTCGTGGGCCCGCCCCCTTTCCCCACTGCCTCCTCCCATTGGTGGGGTCCCCACGGTGGCTCCTCCCATCTCGTGGGCCCGCCCACTTCCCCCACTAGCTCCTCCCATTGGTCGGGTTCCCCCATTGGTTCCTATCATCGCTTGGGCCCGCCCACTTTCCCCAGCGGCTCCTCCCATTGGTTGAACCCCCTCACGTTCCTCCTTGTCAATGACCCGCCCGCTCTCCCCATTGGCTCCTTCCATCGCTTGGACCCGCCCACTCTCCCCGCTGCCTCCTCCCATTGGCGGGCTGCTCCCATTCCCCTTCTGCTCCGTTCCCCCCAAACCGGGTTCTACCACTTCCGGCTGCGCCCCCTTTTCCCCGCACGTCACTTCCGGTGCGCTGAGGACCCCGGGGGGCGCCTTCGCCATTGCCTGCAATGCAAACCGCAAAACGGAATTAAAAGCCGCGAAAACGGGGGAAATCCGCCCCAAAATTCGATCGGGGGGAAACTGAGACCCCAAAGGGCGGCT
>NW_024963379.1:0-1156 GCF_019238085.1 Lagopus leucura | reverse complement strand
GTTGGGAGGGGGGAGGGGGGGAGGATTTGGGTCGGCGGGATTCGGGGAGGATCGGCCCGATTCGGAGAACCGCCGCCGCGCTTACCTCAGCGCATTCAAAATGGCGGCGGCACTGAGGGCGCTTCCGCCCGCCTCGACGCCACTTCCGGTTTTTTTTCTTTAGCTCCGCCTTTTCCGGCCTGCCATTTCCGGCCGTAATGATGGCGGCGGTGACCCCGCGGCTGCGGCCGCTGCTCCGCGCTTTGCGGGCTCAGGTGCGGAGCTCGGCGGGCTGTGACGTCACGCGGGCGGTGTGACGTCATGTCGGCTCCCCCCCCGTGACGTCATGTCGGCTCTTTTCCCCTTGCAGGAACTCAGGGCCCCGCTTTGGGCCCGAGGCCACAATGGACGGCGCTGCCTGGGCACGAAGGTGGGCCGATATGGGGCGACATGGGGCGATAGAGGGTGATATGGAGCCGATATGGGGCGGTGTGGGGTGATATGGGGTGATATGGGGCCGATATGGGGTGATATGGGGCAGCTATGGGGCAGCTATGGGGTTGTGTGGGGCCGATATGGGGCGATGTGGGATGATATGGGGCAGCTATGGGGCTGTGTGGGGTTATGGGGCAGTTATAGGGCCGCGTGTGGGGCTGTGGGTCCACTTATGGGGCAGGAGAGCCCTCGCGGATCCCCCCCGACCCCATAAACGTTGTCACCCCATAGGCGGCCACCGTGACCCCGACGTCCCCCATGGAGCAGCAGAGCCCAGTTGTGGGGCAGGAGAAGACGCTTATGGGGCAGGAGGCCCCACTTATGGGGCAGGAGGCCTCACTTATGGGGCAGGAGGCCTCACTTATGGGGCAGCAGGCCCCACTTGTGGGGCAGGAGAGCTGGGTTATGGGGCAGGAAAGGCGGCTTTCGGAAGGCCAGGCTCCACTTATGGGGCAGCAGGAGCCCGCAGGCCCACTTGTGGGGCAGCCCCACGGATGTGTGGGGCTGGAGGAGCCGCGCCTGGAGGATTTGGGGCTGGGGGCGCTGAGCCCCGTGGGCTTCGTGCAGAACCTGCTGCAGTTCCTGCACCTCGACCTGGGGCTGCCCTGGTGGGGAGCCATCGCTGCCGGTAGGGGGCGCTGTGGGGCAGGGATTCTATGGGGCAGGGGGGGATTCTATGGGG
>NW_024963378.1:0-1016 GCF_019238085.1 Lagopus leucura | reverse complement strand
CCCGGCTCCCCCCAACCCCGGCCGTCCGTTGTCCCGCAGCGCCGCCGTGCGGCCGCCCCGTCGCGGCTCGGGGTCGGCGCCCACCTCCCCGGCTCTCCGCGGGGCTCCGGGCCGCATCCCCGGGCGGCTCTGCGGGGCTGCGCAGCGCCCTGCGCGGGGTTCTGCTGCCTCCCAGCGGTCCCGCAGAGTCATCGAGCAAAAGAAAAGCCCGTCAGAATCGTCAATCCCTCGCAGAAAGCAAGAAACCCCGAAATCGTTTCGTTCTCGGAAAAGACAGCCGGGATTCGGGGGAGCGGGTTCGGAGAGTGGATGCGATGCGGGGATGAAGGGCCGTGAAGCACTGACGCGGGCGGAGTGCCGCTCTCCCGAAGCCACAAGTGCCCTTTCCCTGGCATTCCGCGGCCGCCGTCTCCGCAGAGCACCGGGAGCGGAGGGAGGAGCGGCCCCGCGCGTCCTCTGCAGCCCTTCCCTACCGGCCCCTTAATAAACACCGCCGAGAATTGCTCTTATACTTGGTAAATATTGGCTTAGCTTTTCATTGACCGGCTCTCTTGAAAAAAGACCCGAAAAATCCACACCGGTTCCAAACTAAGCCAAACAGTCAATAGGTGACGAAAGTAAGTTATTTCCAGGGCTTAGCGGGGCTTCCAGCTCATTATCGGGTTATCTGATTCGCCTAAACAGTTCCTGCCCCGAGAGGGGCTGGGGAAGGCCGGCCGGGGCAGGGCCGGGGCTGGGGGAGAGCACAGGTGAGCTTTCTCCCTGCTCCCACACCTCAGCCTCAGCCCCACAGCCTGCCCCTCCTCTGTGGGGTGGGAGAAATGGCAAGGATGAGTGCTATTATTATTTTTTTTTTTACTAGTTTTTCGCTATCTTTCTTTTCTTTCCTTTCTTTCTTTCCTTCTTTCTTTTTCTCTCTTTCCTTCCTTCCTTCCTTCCTTCCTTCCTTCCTTCCTTCCTTCCTTCCTTCCTTCCTTCCTTCCTTCCTTCCTTCCTTCCTTCCTTCCTTCCTTCCT
>NW_024963377.1:0-9181 GCF_019238085.1 Lagopus leucura | reverse complement strand
GAACCATTTTGAGGTCTCCAAAAATGCAGCAGGGAGCGACTTCTTTGCAGGTCCCTCATCCTGCCTCAGCACCTCGGTGGCATTCCTTACTGTTTCCAGGCATTTCAGGCCCATTTCCAGACGCCAGGAGCTCTGCAATGGTTGTGATTTGATGGTGTTGGAGCCCAGCTGTAAAACGCTCTTCTTGGCTCCAGGAAAAGAGCCTGGCTGGGAGGGGAGGTCCTGCTGCAGCAGTGAAACTCAGGAGGAGCTGCACTTGTCTGGGGAGCAGGGAAACCCCAAGGGAATGATGAGAAGGGGCTGCTTTGGGGTTGTGGACTCGGCCATCGCTGCAGACCGCAGAAAGCCATGCCACACCAGCAGTGTCTCTGGCTCTGGTGGAAAAGCCCCATTCGTTTCCATCCACGCCACACATCCAATCCCCAGGAGTGTTAGCTTTGTTCAGGAGATGCTCCAGTGTAATGCACTGCTTTTGATGTCCTCAAAGTAAGGGGCCAAGAACAACACCTGTACAACAAGAAGTCAAACAGACGCAGAGGAGATGCAGTGGGACCCCATGGCCGCCAGTCCTCATCCTCAGCATCACCACATGTGCTCCTAACGGCCCTGGCGTGAGGAAGAGGCATTCCTTTATTCCTCACAATATGCAACAGGCGATATCAAGTGCACGCTCACGGCGTTCAGGTTCTGCATTTAAGACGTACGCGTGCACCACACCAGCATACACATTCATTCCTTTCCAAGAATTCAATACATTCTGATGCTCCTCAGGGCAAGTGTGGTTGATTTTAGGGTGGTCGTACGCCCACTTACTTTATCCCCACTTTTCCATTACTTGCTCCATCACGGTGACTTCTGGCCGACTTGGAGCTGTTTCTCCCCCATTTGGCAAACCTCCATTGCTTGTGAGGCCACACTGAGCAACTTCCAAAGCAACGGATGTGAAATCCGAGCACGAAGCAGCTGGTGGATGCAGAGATAAGGACAGTTCGTGTGAGCTCAGTGCTTCATGTGAAGCAAGATTACGACGAAACAAGGCTGCTTGTGCACCGAAGTGGAAATGGAAAGTTTCAGAGCTGGCACTCATTGATTCCTTTTGCTGAACGAACACATCGGCCCTTGCCCCAACACACCGACCCTGCCGCTAAACAAACTAGCTCGGACCAACACCGCACAACCACTCCGCGCCTCTCCTCATTACTTCCTCCAGCTGCCCGCACGCCCCGCGTTCGTTGCGCCGATGAGGAACCGCCCCGCGCAGCAGCGGCACGGCGCCACGGCAGCACGTGGGAGAGCACCGATCTCGCGAGAGTCTCGCCGCGATCATCTCGCGAGAGTGCGGCCGTGCCCGTGCCCTTGCGGCGGCATGGCGGGGTACTGGGACGGCCCCGAGGGCGAGCAGTGCCCGCAGCGCACCTGGCTGACCGCGCGGGTGGGCGCCGCCGCCGGTGAGGGCCGCTGAGAGCCGCTCAGGGCCGGGGGGCGGCGGGCGGCGGTCCCGCACGGCCCCGCTCCCGCTGACGGCCCCGCTCTGCTTGCAGGCCTGCTCGGCTCGGCGTACCGCATCATCCTGCTCCGGCCCGGCTCCGCGCTCGCCGCGCTGCAGATGGCGGCGTCGGACACCGTGACCATGGGTAAGCCGGCTGCGGCGACCCCAGCGCGTGCCCCAGAGGCCGCCTGCCCCCGCGCGGCTCCGCGTCCCTCCGCCCTCCGCGGTCCCGTTTCCGTTCCCCCGGTGTCCCCTCCCGTAATTCACAGCCCTTCCCCTCCTCCCGGCCCTGCCGCAGCCCCGTCCCCTTTGGACGCCTTTCCGTGCGCCTCCGGAGCGCTGCGTAGCGGCCGTGGCAGCGTTCGAAGCTGCTGCTTTGAGTGCCTGAGGCCCCAACACGGCGGAAGGAGCGTCCTGTGCTGAGTGCTGCAGAACCGGGATGAGGACGTGGGCTGTGTTCTGTGTTGAAGGATGCTTTTTGTGCAGCCTGGAGGAGAAGGTGCGTGTGTTCAGTGCTCACATGTACTGCTGTGCTTACATACACATCTATGTGTCCTGCTGCTGGACAAAAGCATAATGGAAGCAAACGTACCTTCTCTACTTCATGTCAGTTAGGCATCACACATAAATGATGTTTTGAAGAGCAAAGACTGCTTGTGACAGCAAAAGGAAAATCAGTGTTTGTCCTCATCATTCATTGGCTGCTTCTTGCCAAGAAGAAGCAATTTAGTTATTGTAGCCTGCAAGGGCGAGGATGCTGGAGGATGAAGCAGCAACCCAAGGGCTGTTCAGCTGCACGGTGGAGCCCTCAGCCCTTGGCACACACAGTTTTCATCAAACTCACCTCAGTTTTCAGTCTCATTCAACGCCTGTGCCACCTCTGTCTCTCCCCCAGCAGCTCTGCACTGAACCAGAAGCCAGTCTGCACGTGACCCAGGTCTGCAGGTGCCTGCACAGCTCTTCAGTAGTGATTTGAGCTCATTGCAATGGCCCAGATCACATCACCAATTATTGCTTGGATAAACCTTGTAATCCCAAACCAGCACACTGAGTCCTCCTGCTGTGTCACATCTGAGGATAACTGCATGCTGGGGAGGCAGAGCCCGAGCAGCTGAATCCCTGTGGGGTTTTTCCTTTCTCCAGAGCAGAGAAAGCAGGGAGCTGAGGGGCTGTGGTCCAAGGGCTCTGTTTCCTGAGTGCTCTTTTTAGCTCAGCATAATCACATTTTGTGCTGGAAAACTGCAGAGCTTTGTAACACGGGCTTGTAGTTTATCTGTTATTGTATAGACTTCATTGTGGACGTTTCTGGGTTGGTGTTGTTCCCAGGAAAGGTGAATTGGGCTCTGGAGATGGCGCCTGTTTCACATCTCTCATCAGAAATCCACGTGGTAAACCAGAGCGGCTTCGTTTTCTTCTTTCTTCCCAGAGGATCTGCTTGTGGCTCCGTGCCTCCCAGCAGCGCGCTTTGCCTGAAGAGAATCACGGAATGGTGGAATGGCCTGGGTTTGTGCAGGGCCAACCACAGCCCAGGCTGCCCAGAGCTTTTGCTGAGTTTCTCTGCCTTCTGTTCACAGCCACGCTGGGCGCCGTGTTCGGGCTGACCACCTGCCTCAGTGCCCAGGTGCGGGAGGAGCCCGAGAGCCCCTTGGACTATTTCATTGGGGGCTGCACCACGGGAGCTCTCGTAGGAGCCAGAGGTAAATGTGGGTGGTGCCTGGAGTGGGTGACAGAACGAGCCTGCTCTGTTGTCCTGAACCTTTCTTAGGGAAAGCAGTAAAAGCACGGCGGTGTCATGCTGATCTGGTGTCTTAATCTCTTCATCTCTGTGTGTGAATTCCATTTCGTTTTGCTGACGCTCTGTTGTAGATAAATAGTGCTCAATAAATAGTGCTGCAGGGAGAGACCGGGGCTGACATGGAGGAGATTTACAGCAGAGGACAGAGCTGAGCCAGCACTGCCCATTATAACTGCTGATAATTTGAAATGGCGGGATATTACAAATGTTGTTGTGGCAATCTGTGTCATCTGGGCAACAAATGTGATTTATTATACGTGGAAAATGCGATCTGTCACATTCAATGCTGTGAGTTCCTCTTGCAATCTGAGGGCCAGGCCGTGTCTTTCAGCTGTTGCTCCCATGACTTTTCCAGGCTAGATTAAGTCCTGCAGACACTGATACAGCTCTGCTTTCTGCAGGCATTTGCAGACTCAGTGGTAAAGGATGAGATTTTATTTTTAAGTTCCAATTGTGGTAAAATCAGGTTTCTCTTTCCCTGGTTGCTGAGCTGAGAGTTTGAAGCGGTGATTGTTGTGGTCGCTGAGGTAAGCAATTAGGGTTTCCCTGTATAACGAATCAGGGCAATGGGTTATGGATGGTTATGTCCCAAACTGTGGGCAGAAAGCATGAGAGAGGACTTGGAAACAAATACACTTCTGATTTCTGTAGACAACCAATGGTACTTATGGTCAGGGAACACGTGGAGTCCGTCCTGATCTGCTCTGTTTCTAAGAGATCCTTCTTACTGCTTGTTTTTTTCCAGCTCACAGTTACATGACCGGAACCGTCGCTTGTTTGGGCTTTGGAGCTACTGCTGCATTAATGAAGATAGGAAATAAGGAAGGCTGGAGGCTAACGGGGCCTCCCAAGCTGTAAATGTCCCATTCCACCCTGCAAGCTGGATCTTGAGTGCTGTGTGTAATGAAACGCTGTGTAATAAAAAATACTGTCAAATGGGCTGTCAGCAGTGTGCACATCATCCCCGTGTTGATAGGATTGAGCTGGGATGCAGACAGGAGGCGTGAGGGGAGGCTGAGTGCGCTGTGGTTCGTCCTGGAGAAGGGAATCCTGAAGAGGCGATGGGATGTTTTCACAAGTTCGTGGTTAAGAAGAATTGTTCAGGTGCAGGGTGAAAGCATGGAAGGTGATAAGCATGGGTTACAGAATGGGAAATTGTGCCTAGGTATAAAGAGAAAGAAGAAGATCTTGTAGTTGGGATTGATCACTGGAAAATGGAGCCAGAGCAGCTAGGAAACGGTAGCTTTTGGGGACACAAAATTCAGCCAGATGTGGAAATACGAGGATAAAGGGAAGTTTGGGATGGGGATATGAGTTCTTGGAGATGGGGAAATAGGGTTGTGGGGCTGGGAGGCAGCGGGGATGGGACGGCGTGTGGTTCTGGCACTGCCTGCACCCTCCGGCCGGAGGGAAAAATCCCAGTGCTGTCCTCCCACCGCTGTCCTCAGGGAACCCTGCTGTCTGACCGCCCCGTCCGGGGCACCGGGGTCACAGCCCTCCCTGCAGGCCTGTCCCAGCTCCAGTGCCGCAGCCACGTGTCCAGGCTGGGCTATAATTACCCACACACATTCCTGGGGGGTCACAGGAGCGTCCCAGAGCTGCAGCGGGCAATAAGGTGGGATGAGCGCGCGGCCGCAGCGCAGTGCGCAGCACAGCAGTGCAGGACGTGGCACACGAAGGACACAGCGCTGCGCAGTGTGTGGGGCTGCAAGCGCTGATGGGGACGGGGATGGGGCACGGAGCGGGGCGAGCACGGCAGGGTCAGCGCGGGGCAGAGCGACCGCCATGCGTGGTGCGTGGCACCAATGGGATGGAATGATGGCTCTGTGGGGAGCTGGGCTGGCGGTGGTGGTGGCGGAGCAGAGGTGGTTGTGAGCGTGGGGCAGCAGATGGGGGGAAGGGATGATGTGGGACGCTGGGCTGTGGGGCTGTGGCTTTCAGGCGGATTGGCTGTGTGCCTATGATTTCATCCCGTGCTGTGCAGCAAAGGGTTGAGCACTGAGGCAGGTGGGGGGCATCCAGCTCAGCTAAGGAACGGGAAAAGCCCGCAGGTCTCATCTGTCTTGGCAAGAAGCATCAAATTCAGCTGTGGGGCAGCAGTAGAGTGTGGTGGTCTCGAGCCCTTGGCAATGGATCTGGTGTCTTTTGCCATCGGGCAGTGCCAACAGCAGCACCCAGGACAACCTGGCTGTGGGGATGGCAACCTGACCTCACTCCACGTGTTCCCACAGGCAAGATGTGGGTCACAGAGGGGCCGGCCCCAGCCCAGTGGCACCTGCGGGACGGGGCCCATGCCAGACACTTCCTGACCACAGCCAATGACCTCCGCACCGCGGGACAGCTGGTGGATGTGGCCGTGGGCCCCGAGAGTGACATGGCTCACGCTGTGGTCTTAGCCTCCGTCAGCTCCTTCTTCCTGTGTTTCCTGGAGGACAGGACCCGAGAGATGCGCCGGGGACCCCCATCTCATGTCCCCCTGCCACCAGGGGCCACACTGTGGGGCTGGCGGGCCCTCCTGGCCTTTGCCTATGAGGGAACTGTGCCCCACGGCAGGGAGAGGGAGGTGGAAGAGTCCGCTCGTGTCCTGGGGGCTCCACGGGTGGTGGCTGCCTGTGCATCCCGGACAGAGAGCGACCACCAGGAAGGGGGTCCTGAGGCCCTGGAGGAGCAGTGGGAGACATTAAGAGCCATGGAGCAGCTGCACGCCAGCGGCCTGGGCTGTGACCTCCAGCTGCAGGCAGGGGATGAGGTCATCCCAGGTGAGCTGGGTGGGGGTCCCTTGGAGGAGTGGGAATGGTGTATGTTGGGTCCCCTGGGGGGGAAAAGGGGGGACAGAAGGGCAGTGCTTCCAAGCAGGGATGGAGCAGGAGGTGTCGTGCTGGTCCTGTGGGGATGGAGGGGGGGATCAGTGGGGGACGACTGAGTGTCTGAAGGTCACTTAGGCACCGGGTCCTCCTGCAGCCCCCATCCTTTTTCCTCCTTTCTCCTAGTTCAGCGGCTGGCCCTGAGCTGCTCCTGTGACTTCTTCCGGGCTCTCTTCACTTGCCCCATGCGGGAGTCGACCCACGACCCCACAGCCCCGCTGAGCACAGGACTGACCCCCGCAGAGCTGCACCTCCTCCTCTCCTTCGCCTACACGGGGGCTGTGGTCGGTCCGTGGTCCACAGTCCTGGAGGCAGCCGAGACCTCCCTGCGCTACCAGGCCTGGGGGCTCCTCACCCTCTGCCTGGATGTTTTCACCCACGGCCTGACCCCAGAAATCGGCCTGGACGTGCTGGCCTTTGCGGTGGCTTACGGGCTGGTCCAGGTGAGCCGCACAGCGGAGGACTACATCTTGGCCACCTTCCCTACCATAGTGGCCACTCCAACCTTCCTGGATCTTCCTGCCCACCTTCTGATCCGCCTCCTCCGCTCTGACGGTCTTAATGTCCTCCACGAACTGGAGGCTTTGGAAGCGGCATCCCGGTGGCTGAAGGCCAATGGAGATGGCAAAGAGGACCTAACCAAGGAAGTTCTGTCGTCCGTTCGCTTTGCCCTCATGTCCGGCCAGGAGCTGAAGAAGATCCCATCGGTGACGGCGGGGGTGGTGGACCCAGGGCTCCTCCGTCAGCTGGTGGTTGAGAGTTTGTCCCCCATGGTCCAGCTGCCGTGCCGGGTGCGCTCCTTGCAAGAGGTGCTGGTGGTTTGTGGAGGAGACAAACTGACGCCGAACATGGCTGCCCGGAAGCCCAGCAGGAACCTCTGGTTTGCCCACCGCTACCTCAACGCTGTGGGGCTGGTGAAGCACGTGGAGTGGAGGGCATTGGGGAACTTTCCTGACGGTCCGCGCTTTCGCCATGCTGTGGCTGTGGTAGGAAACACCCTCTATGTCCTGGGTGGAAAGCGCTACTACGGGATCCGTGACACCCTGGCCAGTGTCTACAGGTGAGGGCTGTGTGGGGCTGGAGGAAGTACTGGGGGAGGGAGAGCTGCTGCAAGGACCTGGGGAGCTGCTGCATGTGGCTCGAGATGCTCCGGTTGTCTGCTGGCCTGGGGTGTCTGTGCCCCTGTGGAGCCTCCTGCCCTGGAATGCTGTGGGGTTTGTAGGGGATTGGGCAGGGAAGGCCCCTCCTGGGGCTGCCATTATGGCATTGGTGTTGCCAAGAAAAAGATATTCCTGTGCAAGGGGACCGTGGAGCCCCAGGGCATTGAACGATTGGCTGCCTGTGGGTGGGTTGTTGCTCTCAGCAGTGCTGACATCAGCTCGTGCCACTGTGGATAGCAGCTAGCCTCTTGCTCCCTTTCCCCCTCAACCCCAGGTATCAGCCCATGGACAATTCCTGGGAGCGCCTGGCCAGCATGACCTGCGGGCGAAGCTACTTTGCTGCTGTGGCGCTTGATGGCTCCATCTATGCCCTGGGGGGCAGCTCGGGTGATCTCTACTGCACGGACACTGTGGAGTGTTATAACGTGGCCTCTGACACCTGGAGGTGAGACCTCTCCACTTGGATACCTGCTTTCTCCTGCTGTAGCAGCTCCTGGCATTGGTCATGGTCCCCATGAGTGCTCTTTGTGCTGCTGACACTCCAGAACAGGAGTCGCAGTTGGGCTGTGATGCCTGTTGGGTAGTGAATGAGTTGGCTGGTTGTATTCGTGAGGGTCTGTTGGCTCTGCTAATGAGAGGAATCATTTAAATGTCTTCCAGCTGTTTCTTGGGTGATCCATTGGGTGTTGGCCAGTGCTCCCACTGGGGGGTTCTACTGGGGCTCACTGGTTGTAGCCTGCTGAGTGCCCAGTGGATCCATGGCTGGCAGTGCCAGCAGGGGTCTGCTGGGCAGGCAGTTGCCATGAGGTAGCCCTGCTTTACCTGCTCTTCACCCCTCTCTCTTTTCTCCCCCAGGAGGTGCCAGTCCCTGCCAATGGCTCTGTGTGGACACGCAGCGTGTGCCCTGGATGGTGCCCTCTATGTGTCAGGGGGGTGTGATGAGGCGTACCAATGCCAGACAGCCCTTCTGCGCTACATCCCAGGTGCACCAGCCACACTCCTGGCCCCTATGAATGGCCAGAGAGCTGGCCACATCATGGAGGAGGCGGGTGGGCAGCTCTATGTGGCTGGGGGGCTGTGCCAGCGGGACGGGCAGACTGGCTACAGGGACCAGCTGGCCTTTGAAGTCTACAGCCCCAAGCTAGATATCTGGGTCCTCCTCAGCCCTTTGCCCCACGCCCATGTAGTGGGGGGTGCAGCTGTGCTGGGGGGGGGAGCTGCTTGTGCTTGGAGGGTACAGCCATGAAACGTACCGGGACACCCACCTGATCCATGCCTACCAGCCGGGCGCCCGGCGCTGGATCACCCGGGGCACTTTGCCCCATGCCTATACTGACCTCCAGGTGTGTGTCCTCACTGTCCCCCCAGCACTACGTGGCCCCAGTTGCCTCGAGGACTCCTCAAGATCACCTGATGCCCTCTGTAACACTTAGGGGTCATTCAAAGCTCTGTACTCCATACTGGGCATCCAGTGGGCACCTCTGTGGGGCAAAATTTTCCCCAGGTTCCTCCCCAGGGAGTCCCCTGCGCTGTGGGGCACAAAGACCACACTGCACACCACCACATGTACCTTCAGGAATGCTCACGATGTCGCCCCACCACCCCAAGCCCTTCAGTGGGAGCTGAGGATCTCCCAGTTCCCACACATCCTTGTACTGAATAAAAGAGGCTCCTGAAATGCCTGTCTGGGTCTCTTTTGTTCTGCTGGGGAACCCAGACGTTCGGATGGTTCTCTCACAAGTGACAGGAGAGCAAAGACTGGAGAGCTGAGTGTCCTGGGTGGGTGAATGGTGGGGACCAGGGCTGCCTGCATTCTGGAGTCCACGGGGGGGGACATAAGGGCTCTGGGTGCCTATGTTCATTGGGCCTGGAT
>NW_024963376.1:0-1293 GCF_019238085.1 Lagopus leucura | reverse complement strand
GGGGGGGAAGCAATGGATGCCATTTGCGTCCATTTGCAGCTCCGGGCATCCACAGGCGCTGAGGTTCATCCCAACACTTCAGAGCTGAATCTGTGGGGCTCACAGAGAGGAGGGGACCCGGCCCAGAACCCACAGAGCGACTGAGGGGAGCGGAGCAGCCGCCGTGCTGACGGATGGGGGGGGGGGCGGGGGGCCGGATGTAGGCGAAGCAGCGGTATTTAAGGCGGGATCACAACCATTTTGGGGGAAAACAACAGTATTTACGGTCCGCAGCTCACGCCGAGCGACTTGTGACGGGGAGGGCCCTAAAGCCGTCGGCAGGGCTCGCACCGCCCCTGTGGGAGGGTCACAAAATGGCGCCCTCGCGCGGTGATGACTCAAAATGGCGGCGGTGCGCGGGAAAGGGTTTTGTCCGTGTCTCTGCCCATTCCGCTAAGCCCCGCCCACCCCGGCCGTTGTTGGCGGCAGGTGAGAGTCACGTGACTTCTCTCCTATCGGCGGGCGGGGAGACATCGCGCCGATTGGTGGGCGGACAAAAAATGGGCGGGACTGAGTGAGGAAGGGATTGCGGCGATTGGATGAGGGGCAGCCAATGGGCGCGCCGCGCTGAGGAGTTTGAAGGAAGGCGCGCAATGGCGGCTGCGGAGTCCTTCGGGTGCGGCGGTTCCGCTGCGGGAATGGCGGTGGTTGCGCCGCTTCCCGTCCCTGCCGCCACCTCGCGGCTCCCGGTCCGCAGAGCTGCGGCCAAGCGAGCGGCTCCCGGCCCTCAACCGGCGGCTCCCGAGCAGGTACGGCCCGCTTCCCCTCCCCGCGGTCTGCTCTGCTCCTCCAGGCCCGGCGTTACCTCAGCTCTGCCCCACAGAAACGCGCCCGCTCCGGCATCGCCTCATCGCAGCCACCAGGCCGAGCCCCGCTGCGGGCGTTGAGCGTTCCGGGGCCAGGTAACGGGGCGGGGAGGGCGGCCGGTCGCCGTGTGGGCACCGGGGATGCAGCGCCGGTTCTCCCTCAGGGCCTCCGCGTAAAGCCGCGACGGTGACCGCCGCCCCGAGGGCTGGGAAAGGGAACTGCGGGGCAGCCGCGGCCCCTACGGCGGCTCCCGTCGGAGGCGCTCAGCGTCGTCGAGCGGCGTGGGATTTGAAGGGACAATTGAGCGACGCGCGGGCAGCCCTGGGGAATCAAAGGGAGAAAGCGCAGAGGTTGGATGGGGAGAACAGAGAGCTGCGGGAGCAGCTGCGGGAGCTGCAGGAGGCGCTGCGGGAACGGGAGAGGCGTGTGGAGGAGTTGGACGGATGT
>NW_024963375.1:0-4614 GCF_019238085.1 Lagopus leucura | reverse complement strand
GGGGGGTGCGAATTGGGTCCACACGCCTCTAACATGCAACCAGATGCCTATAATGTGCAACCACACGCATGTAACATGTGAGCACACGCCTCTGACATGCGACCACACGCCTCTAACATGCCACTAGATGCCTCTAACATGCAAGCACACGCCTTTAACATGTGACCACACGTTTCTAACATGCGACCACACGCCTCCAACATGCGACAACATACCTATAATGTGCAACCACACGCCTCTAACATACAAACTCACGCTTCTAATGTGGGCACACGCCTCTAACATGCTACCACACGCCTCTAACATGCAACCACACGGCTATAACATGCCACTAGATGGCTGTAACATGCAAGTACATGCATGTAACATGCAACCAGGTGCCTCTAACATGCGACCACAAGCCTCTAACATGAGCACACGCCTCTAACATGCGACCCCACAGCTATAACGTGTGACCACACGCCTATAATACGTGGCCACACACCTCTAACACACGACCACACACCTCTAACATGCGACTGCACGCCTCTAACATGCAACCACACGCCTGTAACATGCAACCATAGCTTGTAACATGCCAGCACACGCCGCTAACACGCGACCACACACCTCTAACATGTGAGCACACACGTGTTACATGCGACCACACGCCTCTAACATGCAACCACATGCCTCTAACATGTGACCACACATTTCTAACACGCGACCGCATGCCTATAACATGCAACCACACACCTATAAATGCGACCACACGCCTCTAACATGCGACCACAAGTGTATAACATGCAACCACACGCCTATAACATGAGCACACGCCTCTAACATGCGAGCACACACGTGTTCCCCGCAGGTGATCGCGTTCTCTCGCCGCCGTTACCGGATCTTTGGTGAAACGCTGGACGTGGCGGTGGGGAACTGCTTGGATCGCGTGGCTCGGCTCCTCAAGGTCACGGCAGCACACGCGTGTCACACGCGTGTTACACCCCCCCCAAATCCCCCACAACACGCATGTAAGCGTGTCGCCTTCCCCCCTCACACGCGTGTTGTCGCCTGCAGATCTCCAATGATCCCAGCCCCGGTTACAACGTGGAGCAGATGGCCAAAAGGTTCGGGGCGAAGCGGGGTCACGCGTGTTGAAGCGTGTGCTCACGTGTTACACGCGTGTGGGGTCACGTGTTGGTCCTTCCTGGCGTGTCCTTGCGTGTTTGCTGTGTTTCCCCATGCGTCTTCACGTGCTCTCATCACTTTTTCACGTGTTATCGCGTGTTATCACATGTTGTCATGTATGTCGTCACGTGTGGGGTTGCGTGTCAGCGCATCTGGTCACACATTGGCTTTCCTGACGCGTCTTTGCGTGTTCTTGCATGTTGCTCACATGTTCTCACGTGTTCTCGTGCTTCCTGTCACATCCAACCACGCATGTTATCATATGTCACCACCCATGTCGCAAACATGTTTTGGTTTCTGACATGTTCTTACGTGTTTTCACATGTTGGCTATGTGTTTTTACCCATTCTCCTGCTTCTTGTTGCATGGCATCACGCATGTTGCCATATGTTGTCACGTGTGTGGCTGCATGTTGTCCTATGTTGGCACATGTAACAAGATCCCGTGTTTTATGGCGTGTTCTTGCGTGTTGTTGCATATTGCTTGTGTGTTTTCACATGTTTTCACGCGTTTTCACATGTTTTCATGTGCTTTCGCGTGTTCTGCAGCCTCTTCCTCCACGCGGCCATGCGTGTTGCTGCGTGTTGCCACGCGTGTGTGGCGCCGTGTTGTCACGTGTCACGATATATTGTGTTCCCCGACGCCCTCTCGCGTGTTCTCAAGCCTTTTCCACGTGTTTTCACGTGTTCTCCCTCCCCCCATGGCATGTGGTCACGCGTGTCATCGCGTGTCATCACATGTATAGTCGCCATGTCGTGACGTGCTGCCGTTTCTGACGTGTTCCTGCGTGTTTCTTGCGTGCTTCTTGCGTGTTCTGTCCGCCTGTCACGCGTGTTCATTGTATGTTGTCGCATGTTGTCCCGTGTTGCCGCAGGGGGAAGCGGCTGCTGGAGCTGCCCTACGTGGTGAAGGGGATGGACGTCTCCTTCTCCGGCCTGCTGTCACACGTCGAGGTGAGCGCTGGCCCTTTAAGAGTCGCCGGGACCCCATAAGGACCCCCTGACCCCATAGGGACCCCATAGGAAACCCCTGACCCCATAAGGACCCAATAGAGATCGCAGTGACCCCATAGGGACCCCCTGACCCCATAGGGACCCCATAGGGACCCCCTGACCCCATAGGATCCCGTAGGGATCCCCTGGCACCATAGGACCCCATAGAGACCAGAGTGACCCCATAGGGATCCCCAAACCCCATAGTATCCAGTAGGGACCCCCAGACCCCATAGAATCCCATAGGGACCCCCTGACCCCATAAGGACACCATAGGGACCCCCTGACACCATAGGATTCCATACGGATCCCCTGACCCTATAGAAACCCATAGGACTTCTCTGACCCCATAGGGACCCCATAGGGACTCCATGACCCCATAGAATCCCATATGGACCCCCTGGCCCCATATGGACCCAAAAGGGACTCCCTGACCCCATAGGTACCCCATAGAGACCCCCTGACACCATAGGATCCCATAAGGACTCCATGACCCCATAGAATCCCATAGGGACCCCCTGACCCCATAGGATCCCATAGCGATCCCCTGACCCCACAGAATCGCATAGGGAGCCCCTGACCCCAAAGGGCCCCATAGGGACCCCCTGACCCCATAGGACCCCATAGGGACCCCATAGGGACTCCATGACCCCATAGGATCCCATAGGGACCCCATAGGGACCCCCTGACCCCATAGAATCCCATAGGGACTCGATGACCCCATAAGGACCCCACGGTGATCCCCTGACCCCATAAGGACCCCATAGAGAACCCCTGACGCCATAGGATGCCATAGGGACCCCTGTGGGACCCCATAGGGACTCCCTGACCCCATAGGAACCCCATAGGGAACCCCTGACCCCATAGAATCGCATAGGGACCCCCTGACCCCAAAGGGCCCCATTGGGACCCCCTGACCCCATAGGAACCCTTAGGGACTCCCTGACCCCATAGGACCCCATAGGGACTCGATGACCCCATAGGGACCCACAGAGACCACAGTGACCCCATAGGATCCCATAGGGACCCCCTTGCCCCATATGGACTCAAAAGGGATTCCCTGACCCCATAGGGACCCCATAGGGACTCTATGACCCCATAGGATCCCATAGGGACCCCCTGACACCATAGGACCCCATAGAGATCAGAGAGACACCATAGGGACCCCCTGATCCCATAGGGACCCCATAGAGATCGCAGTGACCCCATAGGGATCCCCTGACCCCATAGGAAACCACAGGGACCCCCTGACCCCATAGAATCCCAGAGAGATCCCCTAACACCATAGAGACCCCATAGGGACCCCCTGGCCCCATAGGATCCCATAGAGATCACTGTGACCCTATAGGGATCCCCTGACCCCATAGGAACCCATAGAAACTCCCTGACCCCATAGGATCCCATATGGCCTCCATGATCCTATAGGAACCTATAGAGACTTCCTGACCTCATAGGAACCCCATACAGACTCTATGACCCCATAGAATCCCATACAGACCCCCTGACCCCATAGGGACCCATAGAGACCCCCTGAACCCATAGGATGCCACAGGGATTTCCTGACCCCATAAGGACCCCATAGGGACCCCCTGACCCCATAGGATGCTATAGGGACCCCATATGAACTCCATGACCCCATAGAATCCCATAGGGACCCCCTGACCCCAAAGGGCCCCGTAGGGACCCCCTGACCCCATAGGATCCCATAGGGACCCCATAGGGACTCCATGACCCCATAGGAACCCATAGGGATCCCATAGGGACTCCCTGACCCCATAGGATCCCATAGGGACCCCATAGGAACTCCATGACCCCGTAGGAACCCATAGGGACCCCCATAGGTACCCCATAGGATCCCATAGGGACCCCATAGGAACTCCATGACCCCATAGGATCCCATAGGGACTCCATAGGGACCCCATAGGATCCCATAGGGACCCCATAGGAACCCATAGGGACTCCATGACTCCATAGAACCCCATAGGGACCCCCTGACCCCATAGGGACCCCATAAGGACTCCATGACCCCATAGAACCCCATAGGGACTCCCTGACCCCATAGAATCTCATAGGGACTCTCTGACTCCATAGGATCGCATAGGGATTCCATGACCTTATGGGAACCCCATAAGGACTCCATGACCCCATAAAACCCCATAGGGACCCCCTGACCCCATAGGGACCCCATAGGGATTCCATGACCCCATAGGAACCCATAGAGACCTACTGACCCCATAGGAACCCATATGGACCCCCTGACCCCATAGGATCCCATAGGGACCCCATATGAACTCCATGACCCCATAGGATCCCATAGGGACTCCATGACCCCATAGGATCCCATAGGGACCCCTTATGAACTCCATGACCCCATACGATCCCATAGGGACTCCATGACCCCATAGGATCCCATAGGGACCCCATAGGGACCCCCTGACCCCATAGGATCCCATAG
>NW_024963374.1:642-1184 GCF_019238085.1 Lagopus leucura | reverse complement strand
TCTGGATCTGGGGTCTGGGCTGAGGTTTTGGGTCTGGGGTCTGGGGTTCTGGGTTTGGGGTCGTGGGTTCTGGGTCTGGGGTCCAGATCTGCCCTATGGAGCTCTGGGTTTGGGGTCCTGAGTCTGGGCTTCTGGATCTGGGGTTCTGGGTTTGGGGTCTGGGATTTGAGGTCTGGGGCTCCGAGTCTGGGGTCTGAGGATGTGGGTCTGGGGTTTTGGGTCTGGGGTCTGGGGTTGGAGGTCTGGGGTCCAGATCTGCCCTATGGAGCTCTGGGTTTGGGGTCTGCAGTCTGGGCTCCTGGATCTGGGGTCTGGGCTGAGGTTTTGGGTCTGGGGTCTGGGGTGCCGGGTTTGGGGTCTGGAGCTGGCAAATGGAGTTGTGGGTTTGGGGTCTGAGCGTGGGGTCTGGGGTTCTGACTATGGGGTCTGGGGTTGGAGGTCTGGGGTCCGGATCTGCCCTATGGAGCTCTGGGTTCTGGGTCTGGAGTCTGGGCTTCTGGATCTGGGGTCTGGGCTGAGGTTTTGGGTCTGGGGTCTGGGGT
>NW_024963374.1:0-542 GCF_019238085.1 Lagopus leucura | reverse complement strand
TCTGGATCTGGGGTCTGGGCTGAGGTTTTGGGTCTGGGGTCTGGGGTTCTGGGTTTGGGGTCGTGGGTTCTGGGTCTGGGGTCCAGATCTGCCCTATGGAGCTCTGGGTTTGGGGTCCTGAGTCTGGGCTTCTGGATCTGGGGTTCTGGGTTTGGGGTCTGGGATTTGAGGTCTGGGGCTCCGAGTCTGGGGTCTGAGGATGTGGGTCTGGGGTTTTGGGTCTGGGGTCTGGGGTTGGAGGTCTGGGGTCCAGATCTGCCCTATGGAGCTCTGGGTTTGGGGTCTGCAGTCTGGGCTCCTGGATCTGGGGTCTGGGCTGAGGTTTTGGGTCTGGGGTCTGGGGTGCCGGGTTTGGGGTCTGGAGCTGGCAAATGGAGTTGTGGGTTTGGGGTCTGAGCGTGGGGTCTGGGGTTCTGACTATGGGGTCTGGGGTTGGAGGTCTGGGGTCCGGATCTGCCCTATGGAGCTCTGGGTTCTGGGTCTGGAGTCTGGGCTTCTGGATCTGGGGTCTGGGCTGAGGTTTTGGGTCTGGGGTCTGGGGT
>NW_024963373.1:5969-56303 GCF_019238085.1 Lagopus leucura | reverse complement strand
TCTAGCATTCTAGCATTCCACAAACTTGTGGATGCTAGAATGCTAGATGTTTACATGCAGTCTAAACTAAGTTCCAGTGTGACTTGTCCAACAGGACATTGAACCCAATAAAATGTTTTCTGGAAAGTATTTCCAGGGTTGCAAGTGGGATAAGTCTTCTATGATGGATGATTTTGCATGAAGAAAGAAAAGGGGCCCTTGTCAGGTAAATATGTTCACTGCATATTGGTAAGTACCCTTTCTAGTGGCTCTGATTGTTTTTCAGTTTACGAAGTCAAACTACCCCCCATACAGAGGTTGAACATTCATAATCCCAGAGCACAAAACCCTATCAGTACTGACACAGGAATACTGAGCATCATAATGCTGTTCACTGTTGCACTGTTTTCCCACACAACAAGCCACAACACCTTGCTCCTTCTGTACCCAGACCTTAGACAGTCAGACCTGAAGCAAGGTTTTCCAGCATGTCTTGCCTTAATTCACTGTGGGGAAGATCTCAACTGCTGAGCAAGGTATAGACAGAGCAAAAGAGTCCTGATGGGAACTGAACTAAGCACGGTCATAGCAATCTCCCTTCTTACCTATAATATCAAGGTGAGTGACAACCTCCTGGGAGACAGCGTTGCCACTTACAGCACAAATGTACACCCCGCTGTCAGCTATTTGCGCTTTTTGGATAGTCAGGAGAAATCTTCTTCTCTCCCAGTGCCCTTTAATCCTGCACTGTTCTTCATCCTGGCACTGTTCCACCTCCCCATCCAGGCTGGAGGAAGAGCAGAGTGGAGCATCTCTTCCCTTTTCCTCTTTGTACCAAAGCACACTTGCGTTGGAGAGGATTCTGGGAGTCAGCTGGCAAGACAGAGTTACTTGCTCACCAACAAGGGCAACTGAAGGATCAGTGGTGATGGTGATAGATTCACCTGCAAGGAAAATGTGGGAGCATTGATTTTCTCTGCAAATATAACCATTCTAAGGATGGAAAAATTAGACAAAAATTCTCGGCATTAGGTTAATCCAAAACAAAAATGTACTTTCTAGGCTAGAATTCTTCAGTCCCCTTCAATGATAAGGAGAGTATTGAGTCAATTTTAGGAGCTCCTTAAGCCACATACACACGTTAGAATTTCCACCTTTCCAGGTTTTACTCATGTCAGTCATGTTAGACAGTCCTGGAGAACAGGGGCATTTGGGACAGGAATTTTTTTCAGGCAGACAATAGGTGAGGTTACTGGGAGGATTATAATTGAAAGCTCAGTGACCAGTGAGCAAATTACCAACACGAGGTGCAAAGACCTGTGCAACAATCATCACACCCTGAAAGCAATCTGTACGGGCTTTTGTTCTTCACTCAGTCTGGCTATGGGACCTGTGAGACACTGACTGTGCCTTTTCCATGTTTGTGATGCGACAACACAACTACTTTTACTCCCTGAAAACCCAGAGTGGGACTGAAGCGTCTCCCATCATTTGAGATGGCCAGTGCTGTCCCAAGCCCCAGTCTAGACTGTTTCAGACAGGACCTACCTTACATTTCTTCCATCAGAAAATGGGAATATGACATGAAGTGCAGGTGTGATATCTCAGGATAACTGACACTGAACTGTACACTAAGATGTTGTGCCAAAGTAATAAGCAGAACTTTGGTTTGATATTGCAAGTTGCTCCAGGCCATTTACTGGTGGATGCATCAGCAGTGTGCGTGTTGGCAAGAAAACTGGGGCTGGAACAGTAGCAGTCATTATCTTGATCTTTCCTTGTCCCTTGAAAGAGTCATTTGGAGACCTACCTCAGAAACTTCATCACAGCAAGTTTTAATGTGGTTCAAATCAATGGTTTAAACTCTAGCTAACTCCTGACCAGAAAGAATCAGTCATGGGTTTAAAATAAATAATGTAAGGGTGACACAGAGATGAAGGTAAACTCCCATTGGAAGCATATGCCTACACCAAAGTCAGATTTCGCTTATTGTCTCTCCACAAGGGGCTTTTCGCCATGGACAACAATCCTCTAGTGATCAGCAACTAAGGTAGTCCTCAGAAGAAATATTTAGCTTGGTGTCACTGTCTTTTATACGCTAATGCAGGAAAATAAAAGGTGCTTTTCTCTCTTCTCCTTTTTTTTTTTTTTTTTTTTTCTTTTTGAGAGAGAGAGAGAGAGAGAAACTGAGAGAAACTGAGAGAAACGGGAACTAGAACACAGTTCCAGCCTACTCCATGGCTTCTGCTTTCTTCATTTCACTGCATTTTACTGATCTTACATATTGTATTTATTTATATTCTACAACTGTATTGAATCTCTGGATAGAATACGTTTTGTCTTACCTGTAAGCCACACTGCAATAAGAAAACATGTTGGAATACTCAAGAACAGGACTTCCCTCATATTTCTTGGGCGCACACACGATAAAACTTCCCAAACTGTCATGTTGGGCAAGTTGTTTATAATCCTCCTGGAAAAGGCTGACCTGATATGAGAAAAAATAAGGATTCCTGAGAGGAACAAAACGTAAACAAATGAATATTCCTAAAACAGAATCACATTCTTTGGCAAGGCACTGAGGTCTTCATTGCTCTTTAGCATGTAGAGTGGGAAATATTCAGTACATCTTTGGATGATAGTCATCCAAAGTGCAAAACATGTGGTTTGAACAGAGAACTTGAATAAAGAAAATGCCATAAGACTCATTTGGGCCTTTCCCACCTCCTCAAGTTCCACCATTTTCCAATAGACAATTAAGAAGCAATAAAAAAGAAAGAAGCATACGTAGGATGGAACAATCATGTCATTTAGTAGAGCTCTCTGTGGATGTATTACTTACCAGCTGAATTGCTATTCCCTTACATTATTCTTACCAAAACTCAGATCACACCATGGGCCCCACCAAGGGTTTAAGAAGATTAAAATTCTGATGACATATTGTTGTATTTTCCTTCTTGGCCTTGGAATGGCAAAGCATTTAGGCCACCTGAAAGTGATTGTCAAGCATGAACTTCTCAGCCACAGAACTGCTCTACAGAACAACTACATCTCCTGAGGCCAAAGTTTGGCAATTTCAAGCAGGAAATACTTTTTTGCTTCTAAACAGTGCAAACAAAATATACAGCCCTTAGAATAAATGGAGTTTTTCCCTCATCATAACTGCTGGTGATCTGAGTTTGGCATAAACTACAGACTCCCTTTTTTGTCTCCACTGAAGGGATTCTTGCAGCTCCATACTATCCTAGGAAGAAATCCACGAGCAAGATGGGCAGCACAGGCAGGGTCTCAATACCCTCCCTCTGGCTGCATCCTGTAATCCCTGGGGTTCTTTTCGGCACTAAGAATTGGGTTGGTCACATGGTGCTCTCAGTTTTGTCATTGTCAGTGTCTTAAGTGCAATAACGACCCTGTAAAGTGCCTTAACGACCCTGAGCACTCTCACCTCCAGCCATGCTTTCTACCCATTGCTTTTGGAAATTCAAGCTTGTGCCATGGACTGCAGCCCTGTTCCAAGCTCTTTCTTCTTGACAGACCTTGGACCTGTGCTGTAGGTAGCTTGGGTCCTGGGCAGACCTTGAACCCAGACTGAAGCTCACTGCCAGTCCTGTTCTTACACTGCCATGCTCTCATGCTACGCATGGGCTGCAATGCATCACATGCTCGTGTTGGCTTCATTTACAAAATGGAGCTGTGCTTCATGCTTCCTCACCTACCTTTATTCTGCAATGTTGTGTCATGTTCTGGTGCAAGATTCTCAGAGCAAGGAGCCAGTGGTGACTGAACTACCAGCAGCCACTCCTTTCTTGCAGCTCCTCTCATAGTCTCATTAAGCCCATCACCCTGTCTCCCAGCATGCCCCACTCCCTATATCTATGGTTATGTTATCTTGCACCTGCAATCTATCTTTACTGCCATGAGTTTGTACTCTTGTCCTCTTTCAATGAAAAGTGTAAGTGAAGTGCTGAAGGGTAGCAAAAGTACGTTAGGGCAATAAAGCTGAGTGTTGTAAGGAAGAACCAGAGGTATACACCATTACTCATAAGAGTACAGACTTCAATTTAAATGCACAGAGGAGAAAAGGGAGACAATGCAAATATCCACAACACCACTGAGGATACTAATCAACCAACAAGCATGTCAGAATAACGCATTCCCAATTAATTCCTTCACGTTGTTTCACCAAGCACCAAAACCGTACACAGCTGCATGCTAAAAATGATTAACTGTATATAGACAAGCACACTGATCCACCTTTTGAGTGCATGTTTGCACTTACCAATTCTTTGCAAAGTTTACATGTATTTCCAGAGTAGTAGTCCAATGAATAAAACTGCAGTAGAAGTCTCACAACAGTTGATTAACTTATATAAATATTCTGAGGCTTAGTTATCAGATACTCACTCTTTAATTTTGTTGAAATGTACTCTTCTTTATTCCTTATCAGTACTGCACTCCCAACACATCTCTTGTGAAGTAGTAAATAGAACACAGCTAGCCAAAATAGTAGCTAAGTTATATTATCTTGCTGTATTCATTATGTGTCTTTTCTAGCATTAAAAAGTCTCGTGCTCTTACCTATCAGTAGCCTCTAGACCAGTTAAAGAAAACAATACCAGGAAGAAAGAAAATGTCTCAAGTCACAGGCTGAAGTGGGTGGAGCAATTCTATGCAAATAGGAAAATGATAAAGAAATGCCTCTCACTTGTTGGAAAACGAAACCAAAATAGCTGCAATGTGATAGATAATTAAAATTAAAAAATATATATATCAAATTAAATTAAAAAGACAAAACAAACAAGATTTTCTTTCTATGTGTTGTGTGCTTTTGGCAAGGATCTAGTAGCCAAGGGGACTCAGGTGTGAGCTGATGGTAGCTGATACGGTTCTGTGTTTTGGATTTAGGATGTGAATAATGGTGATATAACGCCAGTGTTTTTGTTGCTGCAGAGCAGAGCTTACATTGGGTCACAGACATTTCAACTTCCCTCACTGTCCTCCAGCAATGAGCTGGGGAAGCACAAAGTGCTGGGAGGTGCACAAAATGGGAACAATTGACCTAAACTAGCCAAAGGGATATTTCACACCATATGACATCTTGATGATCAAAAACACTGGGGGGTGTTGGCTGGGTGGTTGGAGCTGCTCAGAGACTGGCTGGCCTTTGGTCACAAGGTAGTGAGCAATTGCTCTGTGCATCATCTTTTTTGCAGAGGAAAGTTGGTTGATATTTTGTGTCTTCCCTTCCCTTCCCTTCCCTTCCCTTCCCTTCCCTTCCCTTCCCTTCCCTCTTATTTTGTAAGTGTACATACATTTACTGATTTTCCCTTCCTTTTCTGTCTTAATAAATTGTCCATGTCTCAATCCAAGAGTTTTACCTTTTTGTTCAGATTCTTCCCCATTTCACCTGGAGACAGTGAGCATTTTGTAATTCCATTTTGAGTTTCTTCAGGACTTGCCTGTGACACCACCTAATTCTGGTTACTTATCGATATCTTACTTCTCCCAGTCCATTCCCAGTTGATTTAAATTTTTTCTATCATTTTCAGTATTGTTTGCAAGGCTGTCTTAAAATTGTTCCTTTTGGGGATTTTTTTTTAAATATGTGTATGAGCTTATGGACTTTGCTTCTGATTTTTGGTTTCTTTTATGCTGTTCCTATGATATATTCTAAATTTTCCAGGGATTTTATTTTTAGACATATTTAATTTCTGTGTGAATTGTGATGCACATTTTATTAAGGTTTCCAAAGTAATGCATTTCTAAGAGTTTCAAGGCAGCTTGTGGGTTCCTTCCTTTCTGCTCTGTACCTTTAGGGACTTCTTCATCTGTTTTTTTTTGTGTGTGTTTTATTTTTTTAAGGTCGTATGGCCCATTTTAACAGAGTTCTCTTCCTTCACATTGATTATCTGTGTGCTGAACTTACCTGATTTGTTTTGTCAACTGCAGTGTTAAACACTGATTGCTGTCTGGTCACAACTTTGGAATAGCTCTCCAGGCTGCACTTCTCCAATGACGTTCTGACCACCAGCCACCTGCAATCTCATTGTTTTTGTGTTTGCTTGTTTGTTTGTTTTGTGGTCTGTTACCATATCTATTGACTCTACTAACTCCAATGATAAACATCTCATTTGTATAGTGATATTCCACCAGACTGGATTTACATTTGAACTGCCCTTGCGGATGAATTGCTGTTTCTCCCATTTCAGCATCAACGGGTCTTAAGAATTCATCTCATATATAGTTTCAAGATTTTCCATCTCTCAGAACTAATTCCTTCATATGAAGAGCAAGACCATCCAGTTCATAGACTCATAGAATGTGCTGGGCTGAAAAGCACCGCAGTGATCATTGAGTTTAACCCCCCTGCTATGTGCAGGTTGCCAACCACCAGACCAGGCTGCCCTGAGCCACATCCAGCCTGGCTTTGAATGCCTCCAGGGATGGGGTATCCACAACCTCCTAGAGCAGCCTCTTCCAGATCACCACTGCTCTCTGTGTGAAGAACTTCCTCCTAATATCTATCCTGAAACCTCCCCTGTGTTAGTTTAAAACTATTCCCCCTTGTCTTATCACTATCCACACTCGTAAGCAGCCATTCCCCCTCCTGTTTATTCACTCCCTTCAGGTACTGGAAGGCCACAATGAAGTCTCCTTGGAGCCTTCTCTTCTTCAAGATAAACAAGCTCAGTTCCCTCAACCTTTCCTCATAGGAGAGCTGCTCCAGCCCTCTGATCATCTTAGTGGCCCTTCTCTGGACCTGCTCCAAGAGCTCCATGTCCTTCCTGTACTGGGGGCCCCAGGCCTGGACGCAGCACTGCAGAAGGGGCCTCACAAGAACCGAGTAGAGAAGGATGATCACCTCCCTCTCCCTGCTGGCCACCCCTTTTTTAATGCAATCCAGAATGCATTTGGCCTTCTGGGCTGTGAGTGCACACTGCTGGCTCATGTCCAGCTTCTTATCCACCAGGACCCCCAAGTCCTTCTCCGCAGCGCTGCTCTCCGGAAGATCTTCCACCAGTTTGTATAAATACCTGGGATTGTCCCAACCCAAGTGCAGCACTCTGGATGGCTTCCCTTCCTTCCAATGTATTGACTGCACTGCTCAGCTTGGTGTCCTCTGCAAACTTGCTGAGGGCACACTTGATGCCATCGTCTGTCATTGATGAAGATGTGAAGATCACCGGTCCCAAGATCGACCCCTGTGGTTGTGACCGGCCTCCACCCTGACACAGAACCATTGATCACAACATTTTGGCTGTGTCCAGCCAGCCAATTCCTAATCCATCAAACAGTCCATCCTTCAAATCCACACCTCTCCAATTTATACAGAAGGATGTGGTGAGAGACCATGTCAAAGGTCTTACAAAGTCCAGGTAGATGACATCCACCACCCTCCCCCTGTCCACCAAAGTCGTCACTCCATCATAGACAGCTACAGGTTGGTCAGGCATGATCTGCCCTTGGTGAAGCCATGCTGGCTGTCTCAAATCACCTCTTTATCTCATATGTGCCTTAACATAGCTTCTAGGAGGATCTGCTCTATAATCTTCCCAGGCACAGAGGTAAAGCTCACCGGCCTGTAGTTCCCTGGGTCTTCCTCTCTCCTTTTCTTAAAAATGGGAGTAATGTTTCCCTTTTTCCAGTCACCCAGGACTTCATCAGACAGCCATGATTTTTCAAATACAATGGAGAGCGGCTTGGCAACCACATCAGGCATCTCTTTCAGAACCCTAGCATGGATGTCATCTGGCCCCATGGACTTAAACATGTTCAATTTCATGAGGAGGACTCAGACTTGTTCCACCATTACAGTGGGACAGAAACCACTCATGACACCCTCACCCAGAGGCTCATGGTCCTCGCAGACACAGGAAGCCTAACCACCTGTGAAGACAGAAGCAAAGCACTCATTGAGTACCTCAGCTTTTTCTATGTCTGAGGAAGCCAACTCCCCGTTACCTTTCATCAGAGGGGGAACACTCTCCTTGGCCTGTCTCTTCCTGCCTATGGACCTGTAGAACCCCTCTTTGTTATCTTTCACATCCCTCACCAGGTTCAGCTCCATCTGCTACACAACTCTGCTTCCACTTTCTGTGCATTTCCCTCTTTTCTCTCAGTTTAAGCTACAGGTCCTTGCACAGCCACGATGGATGCCTGCCTCCCCTGCTCGACTTCTTCTGCTGGGGGATGGAGAGCCATTGGGCTCTCAAAGGGTGTCCTTAAAGAGCTGCCCATGCCCTTAAGGACAGTTTCCTAGGGGATCCCACTCAGCAGTTCTTAGGCAGCCAGAAGTTTGCTCTCCTAAAGCACAGGGTCCTAGCTCTGCTTTTTGCCAGGCCCACATTTCTCAAGATCACAAACTCTACCAAGGCATGGTCGCTACAGCCCAGGCTGCCTCCAGCCTTAACCTCCCTAATGCTCTCCTTTGCATTAGTGAGCACCAGGTCCAGTGAGGCTTCACCTCGAGTTGATCCATCTACTACATGGACCAGGAAGTTATCCTCAACAGACTCCAGGAATCTCCTGGATTGTCTGCCACCTGCCACGCCGCTATCCCAGCAGATATCTGGGTGGTTGAAATCCCCCATCAGGACAAGAGCCCGCGAGCACGACACCTCCTGCAGCTGAAGCAAGAAGGCCTCATCAACAGGCCTCCTGATCAGGTGGTCTGTAGCAGACCCAAACCACTACATGCCCTTTGCTGGACTGATCCTTGATTTTTATCCACAAGCTCTTAATCTATTCGTGGCTGTTCCTCAGACACAGCTCTTTGCAATCTATCCACTTCCTAAGGGCAACTCCGCCACCCCTCCTACCCTGTCTATCCCTTCTGAAAAGCCTGTTGTCCTCAATCAGTATTCCAATCGTGGGATTCATCCCACCATGTTTCCGTGATAGCAATTAGGTCATACTTTCCCAATTGCACCACAGTTTCTATCTCCTCCTGCTTATTACCCATGCTGTGCTCATTGGTAATAGAGGCACTTCAGCTTAGCTATTGGCCTCGTTGCCTTCTCAGAGGAGCCCTCCCTAGTACCTCCAGAACAAGTCTGGGGTTTTCCCTTACTGTCTCCCAAGGTGACAGCGTTCCCACATGCTTCTCTGTCACCTAGTACACCCCTTTCTCCCATCAAATCTAGTTTAAAGCCCTGCTAACCAACCCAGCCACCTTGTTCCCAAGAATATTTGTGCCCCTTCTAGTCAGTCGGCTCTCATCTGCCATCAAGCATTTCCCCTTTCTCAAGGCTGCATCCCAAGCCATTGTACCCAGAGCCCTGAGTACGGCACCATTCTCAAAGCCATTCGTTCAGCATGTCTGTTTTGTGCAGATCCCAGTCACTTACTGAGAGGACAGAGGTGAACACAATTTGCACTCCTGATCTTTTCAGAAGTCTTTCCAGAACCCTGAAGTCCCTTTTGATCATCCAAGAACTTCTTTTGCCCACCTCTTCATTTACAGTGTGGAAAACCAGTAACAGATAATAATCAGAGGGCTTAATGAGAAGAGTGATGTTCCTGGTGACACCTCTCACCCAGGCAACACACCTCCATCTGGGACGGATCCGAGTGGCGTATCAGTCCCTCTGTTCCCCTCACAAGGGAGTCCCCTGTGACAACATTTCTTTTTTTCCCGACATGTTGTAGCAAAACAGGGAGCAGACTGACTAGCCTTGGGCAACCTCTCCTGCACGGATGGACTTTCACCAACATCCACATCCCCCAGTACCTCCAGCTCCAGAGCCTCATACCTGTTATATAAGGACACCTGGGAAGGTGAGACAGGCTGAGGGGCAGTCAGCTTGCTGCCCTAAACAGGGACTTGTTTCCATCCCTCATCTTTGAGGTCGCCTCTTCCCACCTGACTGATGATCCCCCACTGCTTGAGGAGCATCTCCCCCACACCCTTCCTGTAGGGATGGCAGAGTGCAGCTCCACCAACTGATCCCCTTCCCACAATCCCAGATGCTGCTCAGCCTTTCTACTTCCTCCTTTAGCTCTACCACCAGGCTGAGCAGATCATCCAGCTGCTCACACCACACACAGTTGGTATCCCGGATGCCCTCCTGTTGCAGTAACAGGGCCAGGCATTCTCTGCAGACTGAGACCTGAACTGTGGCATGGATATTCATGCTTCCTGTCTAAGTCTCCACATTCCTTTTAGCAGCAGCTCACTGCTGTGTGGTGACCATGCCTGCACCTTGGTGTGTCCAGAGGGCAACGGCCTGTTAAGTGACTTGTTAAGTGCTAAGTGCTAGCCCTCCTCCTATATGGTAGCTCCTCCAAAGCTGCTAACCTCAGCGATCAAGTTCATGGTGTTTTCTGTCCATGGGAAAAAGTTTTAGATTCAGATTTTATCTTGGAGATTTTTTGAGAAAGTTTACTGTGGGAATAGTTGATTGAATTCATCATTTTCCATCAGTCTGTGGACATTGGAACTAAGGTAGCTGCTCCTAAAGAAATGTCTTCAATTTACTGTGTTGTCCCACAGTGTCAGAGGCAGGTGTTGGTGGGACAGCAGTAGAGGTTGAGCATTCCTGTCAATATTCCATTCAATTCTGTTTCCGTGCGACAGATGGCAGCAGAGTCAGTTCTGACAAAATGACATTTGACATGGAAGTGCTCATGAAGTGACGGTGTGTAATTCCTCCATGCAGAAAAAATTGCATTCTCTGACATTCATCAACACTTGATGAATGTTTATGGAGACCAAATGGTGAATGTGAGCACAGGAAAGCAGTAGATGCATTTCAACAACTCCTCCATAGCAGCTGTGAAGTAGTGATCACCTCCGCTGGTGCAGGTTTTATTAACACAGCATGAAGGCTCTTGATCATTGCTGGCAAAAATGCAAAGCTAATAATGCTGACTATATTGAAAAATAGTGTTTTGTAGCTGAGAATTTGCTCTATCAAAGAGTGTTATTGTTATATTATTTTTTTAGCTGTTGTAGTTTCCGCAGAAATAAATAGGAGGCATTACTTTCACAGTGACTTACATAGATGATCTTTAAGATCCTTTCCAACCCAAGCCGTTCTGTGTTCAGCCATTTTCAGGAAAACAGCTCACACCACACTCATCAGTTGTTCCCATCCCTTCCATGCCTTTCATTTCTCAGTTGGACAATTTTTCAAGGCACTGATCACTGTGAGTAGTTTAGCCATGTTGTACCTGGGCACGTACCACATCACTAACTCAGTGTCCTGATTTTCTTCCAGTTATTCAATCAAATTTTATTTAGGGGGGTTTTAAACTGAGCAAAAGTATTAGGACTTAGATAGTTTTTTGTTTTGGTTCGGTTTTTTTTGATGCTGGCTTAACCAGTTTGAATTGAAGGTGCAAATTAGGTCATTTAATTCTAGCTGCGTATACGTGAGTTCAAAATGCATTATGCTTCCACATTCAGTCAGTTGAATATAACTGTTGTTTACAAATGACTATATCTGAGTTTGTTAGATGAAAATGAATATACAGTAAATAGTACAAATACTGAAATAAATATGTAGTGCTTAGGTTTTTTGTGTTTATTTCTTCTTATTCCAGACAGAATAAAATACAATTGCAATGTCTGATATGTTTCAGTTTTTACAAAATGAGCTCTTACAGCAAGATGACTCCCTCTGAAGTACTTCAGGGACTATTTCTTCCTTAACCATAGTTTTTAAAGATGAAAATACATTCTTTTCTTCTTCTACATTTTTGCATCCTCTATTATTCACCACACTGTTCATTTATTAATCTCTTTCTCACTCTATGGAAGAGAGTCGTAGGTCTGTGGTTTTACAGGTCGTACCCCCAGCCACTTGCCACTCGAGTCTGGACTGAAGAATGGATATTTTTTCCCAGTAAACTCAAAGTAGACAGACCCAAGAGGGCTCATTTCTTCAACATTGTAGAACGAAAGCTCAGAATTTTCCACATCCAGGAGAACACCCACCACACTGCACTGTTTACAATCACTTACATCCTCCCCACCAGTTAGTATGTATTTTCCCTGAGAATACTGTAGACTGAATAAATTATTATCTGGGAATGAATTCCCTGTGCTGTTCAGTATCATATTCCTAATTTTCTCACTCACCACTCCCAGCTCCCATTGTGATTGATTCCCCACCTCCACTTCCCAGTAATGTTTTTCGCCTGGAAAACCTTCAGTAGCTACCACCATCGCTTTGAGGGCTGTCTCTGTCTTGTTTGAGGACTTTACCCTCCTGTTGTCATTACTAATGCAGAGGTTGGGGTGTCTGCATTTCTGATCCAAAGTGATATTAACTTGAAAAAGAAAAAAATCAAGCAAGAAGTAATTACTTCTGATTTTCAGGAAAATAAACAAAATTGTCAAAGGCATAGAATACAGAAGACAAATAGTAAAATAATCAAATAAATAAGTAAATTTATACACCAGAAATGTATCCGTATTTTCCTGGGACAAAAACTCAACAGGAAAACAACCTACAGTGGGACATGCCTTTTCTCTGGTTTCATTGTGGCTTAATTAAACCATCAGCACTCATATTGACTCGTCAGTTTGCTTTTTGAGTTGAACATGAAGCTGAATCTCTTGAAGCCACATAACATTTAAAAAGGTCTTAAATGGAACGAACAGAAATGATCCATTTCAACTCATGATTTTGAGAACAGTGTAAATGGGAGATGCCTACAAAAGACTGTGTGCCTGTTTCAACAAACAGGATTAATATTTTCCCAAAATTATTACATCCTGTGAATTTTTTGTGGCAAGAATGGTAGATATTTGTATGTGCATGGAAGAACATGAAGTTAATGGCAGATGAGTATTGGCTTACCTGCGTTGCTACGAGCTTTCCTGAACTCTGCAAGAAAAAAAAAAAAAAAAAAAAAAAAAAAAAAAAAAAAAAGTTAATTTAAATTACTGTAGTATTAACATACCTGATTTTGGAGCTGTTACAAAGAAGTAAGAATGGCTGAGGTTGGAACCAACCACTGGGTCCATCTGTACAAACCCAGTGCTCAAACAGAGGGGGTTGTCCATACCATAGACTCACAGAATCATAGAATCAGCAAGGTTGGAAAAAACCTCTTAGACCATCCAGCCCAACCATCCACATATCACTAATATTTCTCACTAAACCATGCCCCTCAGTACAACATCTAAATGTTTCTTGAACACCTCCAGGGTTGGTGACTCCCTTTCATCCCTGGGCAGCCCATTCCAGTGCCTGACTGCCCTCTCTTGAATAAGTATTTCCTTGTGTTCAGCCTGAATCTCCCCTAGCACAACCTGAGGCCATTCCCTCTAGTCCTATTGCTAGTCACATGGGAGAAGAAGCTTCACTACTTCACCACAACCGCCCTTTGGGCAGTTGTAGAGAGTGATAAGGTCACCCTTAAGGCTCCCATTCTCCAAACTAAATAATCCCAGTTCCCTCAGCCGCTCCTTATAAGGCTTATATACAGACAGACCACTCTGTCTTCATTGCCCTGCTCTGGACATGCTCCAGGGCCTCAGTGTCTTCCTTGTAGAGAGGGGCCCAAAACTGAACACAATATTCAAGGTACAGCCTCACCAGTGCTGAGTACAGAAGGTTGATCACTTCCCTGTTCCTGCTGGAAAAGCTATTTCTGATACAAACCAGGATGCCACTGGCCTTCTTGGCTACGTGAATACATGGCTGGCTCATGTTCAACCAAGTGTTGATCAGTATCCCCAGATCCATTTCCTCTACACAGCCTTCCAGCCATTCCTGCCCCAGTCCTGTAGTGCTGCCTGGGGTTGTAGTGGCCGGTGTGCAGGACCTAGCACTTAGACTTGTTGACCTTCATCCCTTTCGCCTCAGCCCAGTAATCAGCCTGTCCAGATTCCTCTGGGCCCCTGTAGGGCTTTCCTATCCCCAGGCAGATCGACACATCCAGCCAACTTGGTGTCATCTGCAAACTTACTGAAGGTGCACTCAATGCCCTCATCCATGTCACCAGTAAAGATACTGAGCAGGACAGGCCCCAGTACTGACCCCTGAGGAAGACCACTTGTGATTGGTCACCAGGTGGATTTAACTCCATTCACCACCACTCTCTGTGCCTGGCCCTCCAAACCAGTCCTTCACCCAGCAAAGAATGTATTTTTTCAAGCCATGTAGTGCAGCTTCTCCTGGAGAATACTGTGGGAGACAGATGACTTTTGAACATCTACAAGGAGGGAGACTCCACGACTTTTCTGGATAACCTGTTCCAGTGCTCCATTTTGATTTAAATATTTTGATAATTGAAAATGTGACAAAATTCATTTTCTACTTGCAACTCACTGAGTTCATTCCGGATGTTTTCTGAAAAACAGAGAGAGTTATGTTATAGCTATGTATGGCAAGGTTCTCCTGTAGAATCTCAGCTAATATGAGTATTTCCAATACTACATTATTTGTGACTCGGCCTATGACTCAGGAAAGGATGCTAGTGTAACTTCAGAGTGGAGGCTATCTAAATCCAAGCTAGTCACCTGGGCTGTCTGTAGAGTCATAGAATTGTAGAATTGTTTGTGTTGGAGGGGACCCCTAAAGTTCATCTAGTCTAACTCTTCTGCAGTGAACAAGGGCATCTACACCTAGATTAGGTTGTTCAGAGCCTGGTCCAACCTAACCTTGATTGTCTCCAAGGGCGAGGCATCCACCTCCTCTCTGGGCAACCTGTACAGTGCTTCACCACCCTTACTGTAACAAAATTCTTCCTTATGTCCAATCTAAATATCCTATCTTTTAATTTGAAGCAGTTTCCCCTTGTTCTGTCAAACAGGCGGGACTCAGTACTCCAGGTGAGGTCTCATAGCACAGAGCAGAGGGGCAGGATCACCCTCCCTCACCCTGCTGGTCATGCTGTTTTCGATGCTGCCCAGGAAACAGTTGGCTTTCTGGGCTGCAAGAGCACACTGCTGGCTCCCATCCAGCTGCCATCCACCACTACTCCCAGGTCTTTTTTGACAGGGCTGTGCTCCATCCTTACCTCCCCAGCTTGTATTGATTGTGGAAGTTGCCTCAACCCAGATGCAAGACCTTGCACTTGGCTTGGCCCATTGTGAGGAGGAAGAGATGGGTACATCAGAAAATTTACTTTCTGCTGTTTCAACCACCTCACTCTCGAATGTTTTCATCTGTCAGTGTGGAAGCCAAGAATACTGCCTTAGCCTTAGTGTCCCACTTGTAAGGATTTACAGGGGCTGTGGATATGCTTCACACCACCAAACAGAAATTTTATATAGCCAAGAGTCAAACTGCATATAAATGTATGTTTGTGTGTCTCTATAAATATTATTCCTTTTTAAATATGTTAGTTAGTTAGTAGAAAGAGACTTTTTTTCTCAGTTACAGAAAAAAAACATTGAAAAAATTGAACCTTTGATGGGCTCCGTAAATGATACTCCCTTACTATGGAAATAGATGTACCAGGGACCAAGATTGTGTCTTTTTTTTAGGGAACAACTAAGCCTCAAAGCATGAAAGAGAGAGGGAAGTGCTCAAAGCATGAAGAGAGAGGGAGGAAGATGGACCTCTAGTCTTTTAAAGATCTCAAAATGTTTCACTAGTCAATTCTAAAACAGCATTTCTGATCAAACAAAACTTTAATAATTAAGGACTTTTTGAAGTAAACATTATCCTTACCAATTCTTTTCTTTGCATCCTCATTTTCTACAAAGAAACAAAATTAAAAGCCCATGAAAAGTTAGGAAGACTTTTAGGAAGATAGGTGAATCATGCTGCACTCATAGAATTATAGGATATTAGATTTATAGAACACTTTATGTATGGGACTAATCTGTCTGTATGTGTAGAACATCTAAATAGATATAGTTATATACAGGTAACTATATTTAGTAAGATAGATAGATGCTTTTTATATAGATACATAGGTATGTATATATACCTATGGATAAAAAGAGGGATGGTGTTTATACATACGTGTGTAACACAAAATTCAAATTATTTTTTTGTTGGATTAGGGAAGTTAACCTTTGCAAGTTATGAATTCTTAGAGCGTTTTCCAATTCTGTTGTTCAAAATGCATGAAACATCACTATTTTATTAGAATAATGAGATAAAAGTATAAAAAAGTAGAAAAGTGGAAAAAAAAATATTGATTTACCCTTCTGAAATCTTGTCTTTTGCTCTTCTGAAGAGTAAAGAAACAAAGCATAAGTAACAGTGAAATTCATTTCTCAAGAAGAAAATTGACAAGATCTGACTGAGAATTTCAGCAGTGAAGAGTGTTTTCATTTTGGGAAATGAGGCCTATTATTAAGCTCAGAATAAAATGTAAGACACACGAGCAGGTCATCAAAGCTGATAAGGTAAATTGTCTGCTGGAGACAACTATCCCTGTTATTTACTGTAGAAGGAGCCTAAATGATTAGCTTAGATATATAAAATCCATTGGCTAAAACCAGGTGGTATTAATATTAACTGCTATTACTATCTTCAAATAATTGAAAATCTGGAAAAGGAAGACATTTTCACTGTGGACCCACTCTCATGATCCTTTTTTTCTTTTTTTAAATGAAAAAAAGGATTCTTCTAACAATCTTCAAAACCAACATAACAAAGAGAAGTCAAAATATGCTCTTACCCAATTTCTGTTTGAGTTTATCTATGTCTGAAAAAGATTTTAATTAAATATTAGAAAACTACTTCTTTTCCCTCTCTGATATAATTTGCATGCCCAGCAAACTTGCTGTACAGCATCAACACAGTTTGCTGGCTTTGTATTTATACAATGTAGTCCTAGTTGGTAACAAAGCTCCTAGATTTTTCATAAAGAGTTCAGAAAACTATATATTTTCTTTTACTTTTCCAGGACCTGGAACTGAAATCTTCTTTTCCTTATAAATTGGAACTAATCATGAACAATGATCCCAAATTAAGAATGTATTAAATTATATTAATTCACTGATAGAGCAATTTGCAAGCTCAAATACTGACCAAAGATACTTCTCAAGCCAGATGCTCTTAGGAATTTATCTTTACATGGATAAAGGGAACTTGATGCAAAAACAGTACAGCTACAAATATCTCCTGAGCTCAACCTTCAGCTATTCCTAAAGAATTATATATTTATAGAGAGAAATCACTAGGAAAAAACACTGTCAGACTTACCTTGTTGAATTTGCTCTCGTGCTTTTTCTGTGAACAGAAATCAGTACGCTTAGATCCTAAAAAAAATCCTCCAAACACTCAGCATTCAGTTTTAAAGACTACACAGGAGTGATTAAACCGCAACGACTTCTATGGATATTTGTACGAGTGTATTTGCATTACATTTATATACATATGTACGTAAGCTATTAGTTGGTTTTACTAGGGAGTAGACTTTTAAATTATTTTTTTCATAGTCTCAGTTTAAACAATTGCAGTACAGTCACTGACAGAAACAATTTTTTTTTCCCAAGTTAAACTTGCCTCATGCAGCGTTTGAAACAAAAGCAATAGATATAAAGCACAACCAATTTGACATCAAGCCTTGTTTTCTCTGCTCATGAACTCCAAAGGTCCTTTCAGTCTCTATGATTCTTTGAAAAGCAATGAAAAACTTTCCAGCAATGATACAAATTTCAATAAACTTTCTGAGGGCTAACTCCCAATTTTACATATCCAAAACATTCATGCTTGTATGCAAATTTCTGTATAGTTTCTGGATAGCAGTTCAGTTCCTCAAGTATAGCAGAGAAAACAATTCTTTTATTTAGACTTATCATTAGACTTATCATTAGCAGACACTGAATTTATTCTGTGTCTCTTCTGTAAGTCTGAATGTTAAAACTACTCAGAAATTGATGAAAGTATTCATCCCAACCATCAGGTTCTTAAAACAAACATTAAAAAAAAATGACCCAAAACAACAGAAAACAGAAAGAAAAACAATAAAACAAGTTGCTCAGCATTATGAATGTTTGGATTGTTTAGAATTAATGACCACCTTTAGGCCAAGAACCTTAATCTAGCTTTACTGTTCCTGTAGTCATTACATAGTAAAGATTTCCCCCACTACAACTCAGAAGGATAAGTTTGGTTCCTGCTCTGAACTGCAATCAGATATCCATCACTGCTGCTGAGAAAGATGCAAATGTCTGAACTAAGTCATATAATTTTCTCTTTTCTTTTGACTGACTTTTCTATTGCAAACACTTTATAAGTGTCCAATTTTCACATGCAATGCATTTCTTCGCTGAAGATATTCTACTGCTTTAAAGAGCCTGGACATGACAGCTAGGGAAATGGTCAAAAAATCATTTTTCTGGGAGTGGAAAACTTCTAGATACATGGTTGGTTACAGTAAGAAAGCCTGCCAAGGTTATGCATGCAGGGTGATCAGCAACAAAAAGAAATTAACTGCTTCTTTCCACATTGACAGACAGTACATAGATTGGCCAAACCTAAATTCCAGTCTTTAGAAAGCTTTCATTAAACAGCTTTAGAAATACAACTAATTAACTCAGTTGTTTATACCACTGGCTAACTATGTTTATACTGCTGTCTCTATTGATGACGAAAAGTGGTATCAGTATTACTTACCTGCACGAGTGATTTCCTTGTTGTTATCTGAAAGAGAAGAAAGGGGTGGAGAGGGAGAAAGAAAATGTTATCCAACCTTCTTCCCTGTTTACTTGTAGGGTTTCACATGAAACCTTGGATATTCTATAGTGGTCATGTGTATTGTTTGGTAAAGAAAAGTTATTTCCAAAATATCTTGGTTTATATATACTTTCCATTAAAATTACGAGAAATCACTCACAATACAATGAATAAAATTAGTGATGCTAAAAGAAAAGCATCAGCTAGTGTACTTCATTGGCAACTGATCTGTGTTGCTAAACTGTCTTAGGAACTGTTATATAAAGCAATAAAATAGCTTGCAAACAAATGGAACCAGTGGATATCGTTGGGTATGGTGACATATTTCAAGTATTTGAAAGAATTTTACTATTTCAGTAATGAGATTAATTTGAAGTAATTATTTCACTACAGTAATGCATTGATTTATCTTCTAAGGCATGATTTTATAGATTTATACTCTAAGATGTCGGAGTAGTTTACAGTTGCTTAAGAAAGGAAATAGAATGTAAGAAATGTAGAATTGTAGAAATACTTTGAAGAGTCAAGGCT
Source organism: Lagopus leucura (assembly GCF_019238085.1). Taxonomy (NCBI): domain Eukaryota; kingdom Metazoa; phylum Chordata; class Aves; order Galliformes; family Phasianidae; genus Lagopus; species Lagopus leucura. The sequence goes on along the minus strand of NW_024963373.1, from coordinate 37,200 downwards.
GAAAAATCACAGGTGTGATTTTCCATTACCCTGCACACTCCCCAGATAATTATGAATAAGATGGCAATGTTTTCAACCAGACTGCATGTGGCATTGTAAGTGGAACTTACTTCTGATTTTATAAAATGCAGCGAGGACCAGGAATATGCTCAGGAGCAGGATCACAACAAAAGCCGCCAGCCAAGGGGAGGTGGAAGGAAAGAAGGCATCTGCAAATTATTCAGGGGATCAGTTATCATTTTTCTTGCAGAACCAACTGTTGATGTATTCTCTGTTCATTGCTGATGTCTGGCTTCAATAGTTTAATGGCCATTTTCAACGAGGCAAACCATCAGCATAAGCCTGGAAACAACCTTGAGAGTATCACGATCCAGAACAAGATATGATCATGGCTCTACTTGGTGAAATCTCAAAGTTGTATTGTCAGGCTCTTATAAAAGCTTTTAACAAGGCTAAATACATAGCTGAGTTGGTAACTGCTTGTGCTAAAAATGTTGTATGTGTACTACACTGCATATGCATTGTATGTCTGCAGCAATATGTTGTAACCACATTTAATTTTACTGGGAAGGCCAGAATAAAATAATAAATATTAATAAATAATACTGCTGCTGCTAGTAGTAATAGTAATATGATTAATAATAAGGTTAGCCACGTTCCAATCAAAAAATCATCTCTGTCAGCAACAGCTGATTTACCATTACTTTAGATACTGCACTCTGAATCACTTTTGGAGAAGTCTGTTGAACTCCTTTGGATGATAAAAAGCAAACAAACAAACAAACAAACAAAACTTTTTTATGTGTCTGAAGTGAAACAAAATGAATTTGGATCAAAGTTTTGCATTCATAGACACACGTAGGAGCAGTTCACCAGGACTTTCATATCACTGAGATATTTTGTTGTGTCATCAGAGGTTTGTCTAACCCACACCAAGTGTTATAGCAATAGAAAAAGAAGTGGAAGAAAATGAAAGGGAAAGAGAGAGAGGTGTGACAATAGCCTTCCCCATCCCTGAAAATGAGAATAGGCACCATCTGTTAACAGCAGTTGATTTTCCCCATGCAATATCACATCCATGGAAGGATATTTTTGTGTTTTGTTTGTTTGTTCCTGTTTTAGTTTGTCACACAAGGAAGCTAATGGCTGCTCAGAGGAAAGCAAAAAACAAAAAATAACAGCAGCAAAAAACTGAACCAACCAACAAATAAAAAAATTATGGAAGAAAACTGTTTACTCTGTACCACTACAAATATGTGTTCCTGGGGCAATTTGGTCTGCATACATTAGCTCACTACAAGCTGGAAGCTCATACTCACCTGCAATGGCAACTGAAGATTCTGTTGATGTTTTCAGTTGTTTATCTATAATTTTGCAGGACGCAGAGTTTCCAGATCCTGCTTTGAGAATGATGGAGCTGCTGACAGTGGCAGTGCTGGTGTCAGCAGAAAGAGGAGTTCCTGTGATGTTGTCTCCTCTACTGTTTGTCCACAACAGTTGAGCTTCAGAAAACAACCTTTCAGATAAACATTTGAGTCGAATGCCTCCATCCTTATAATCGTCCACAACAAGCAATGGATCATGGCCAACACCTATAGAGGAAATGGATAAGCAGGTAATTTTAAAGGGGAGTGTTCGAGAAGTTTTGCATTTATGAAGTCCTAGCAGCAGTTTGCTCATTGAAGCTGCAGCCCCTATCATACAACTTTAGCAAGTATTGCCACAGCTCTGGTCAGCCAGATTGTAGAGGACAAGTCTGAGAATTAAACAACATGAATGAGCTTGAAATAGAAGTTATTAAAAGCTATCTCTTTTTTAAATGACCAGAATCAAGTACTCATGCAAAACTGCCACAGTAACAGTTAAGATAGGGTTAGTATTAGAGTTATGATTTAGGGTTTAGAATTACTGTTTAGGGTGGAGTTCAACTTAGGGTTTAGGGTTAGAGTTAGGTTCAACTATCCAGGTTAGTTGAGTATATTCATCTCATCAAATTTTAGCTGTTCAAAATATATGCATTTCACTGAGGCAATCATTTTGTAGAGAAAATGCACTCCCTACAGAGTGATTAATTCCTTTGGAAGAGTACTATAGGATAAATTAATTATGTTATGCCTGTCTCCTATCAACTACACAAAGTCAGATACAACTGAGCACTCAGATGCTCAGTTTTAATACCCACAGTTGAGCACACTAAATCCCAGAACATGCATCTGTGTTGCCTGAAATTCAAATAAATCATCTAAAACTGGACCTTCTGGAGAGGAAAGGAGTTATGGGTGTCATCCTATGTATTCATAGTCTCATAAAAGAATTCGGCACAGAGGGAAATTAATCCATTACAGAGCAAAATTACCTGCAGTGGGCTGGAGTCTAGATGCCAACACCAAGATGAAGATGGCTGCTGTCAGCTCCATACCTGTATGACAGGGAAAAGTCAATGTCTAAAGGAAAAATAAAGGATGTGGGGGCCTACACAGCTGAGAGATTTGGGATGGCCCTTTGGATCTGATGGCAAAGACGATACTGATTTAAAGCAGAACATAAAATCTGTCGTATTTAGAAATATAAAGCTATGGTATGAACACTGAAGTCTCCTAAATCTTTATTTCTTGAACCAGGAATATATATTGTTTCAAGACAATGAAATTACAAACACAGCAACTTTTCTTGTTTTGGGAATCCAACTGTAGTCATGGAATTCCATAAATATCCCTAACAAAGGATAATCTAAACATATATTAAATAAAGACATGCTGCTATTGGCATTTTCTTCAACTTCTCTTTGGATCCATTTTGGATAAAATGGAACCTCTCCTTAGTTCTAGCCCATCCAAACTCCCCTGAGGATTTTTTAGAGATTCCCCTGGTCATAATAACTAAGACCAACACTTTTTCAGCATGCCATAAGATCACTTTTATAGCAGAAGAATTCCATATAACCAGAGGTAACTCTTTTTCTTCACTAACTATAAAGGGAGACAGAAAAGCCAAACAAGCTTAGAAGCCTAACATTTAGCTATCTCATGATATATGGCATGAGTCCTACTTTTTGAAGAGAAATATAAGTCCATCAATAAAGCCATCAAGAATGTGAAAGTTTGACACATTTTTGACTGCTTTTATTAAATTAGTCTTTTCATTCCTTTGGATGTTCACACACTGTTTAAAGGTCTTTCTCTGTTGTCAAGGTAACTAGAGATATTTTTTTTCACTCTTCTTTTTTTTGTATCATATCTATTATGTATATTTTTGTATCATATCTATCTCTCATATTTATCACTCTAATAGAAACACAAGAGGTGAGATGCGTGGGAAGAAATAGGAAAAGAAACAGTGCAATACATTGGGGGGGGGGGGGGGGAGAAAAAAAAAAAAAAAAAAATGCATATAGCAAAAAAGCAATGAAAATAAACAACAGGGATTAAAGTGCCTACCAAGTCATCCCTCATGACTATCCTTGCTGTGGCATTGACACTGAAAGGACAATAGAGAAAACTCTGGAGTGCACCAGCTACAAGCAGGGACAAAGAGAAGGATGAACATCAGAAATGAAAGTAATGCCTCACAGCAAAGAAAGATGACAAAATGGAGGAGAGGATTAAGGGATCTGTTCCCATTTCATGCCGTCAGTTGCATCTGAGTCTTACCAAAGGGACTGTACAACCACATCTCACTTGATCAGTGTGGATTTCCCTTTGCTAAACTTGATTTTGAGTCCAGAGCTAACTCAAAAAGAAAGTATGTCTTCAAGACAGATAGTCTAGAAGATATGGTTGAGGTTTTTACTGTGCCTAACAAACAACAGTTCACCATATAAAACCACACACAAAACATTGCTCAGCAGCTCCCAGGTATAATCCCAAGAGATTTTTTTCATGGTAACATCTGAAATATCTGCTAATCAAGTCAATACAATACAACAACTGCAGGAGACAGGAGAATTATTCAGAGCTCTTACCTACACAAGCATCTAAATAAGCTACTAATTGTGTCAAAGAGAAATACAGACCTGCATTTCAATAGTACTGCTTTAGATTTCCACAAATGCAGCTGCACCTTACTGAAATCCACATGCAGGCTCTTAAATCTGTCGGCAGTGCTCAGAGGGATTCTGACACCTTTGGACTTTGGACTGATCAGTTTTCTTGATCATAAAAAGGAAGTTTTTATTTCCAAAGGTTACCTGTCAACCTTTGCAATGCAGCGAAAGGAAGGTGGGAATAAAAATAATAGGTGTGGCAGGGAATTTACACTTTTTGTAGTCAAACAGTCAATACCTCTATGGAAGGTAAAAAGAAGTATAAAGTAGAAACTTCAGATAAAAAAGGTTTCTAAAATGTTGAGGAAAATTAACTCCAAGGAATAGAGTTAACCAATGAATTTCTTATGGATACAACAGGATATTGCTGGCTGTTGGCTTTCCAGGATGCAAGTGCACACTGCTGGCTTATGTCCCTCTGTTTGCCCATCAGAACCCGGAAGTCCTTCTCTGCAGCACTGCTCTCTGTGAGTTTTTCTACCAGTCTTTACTCATGTCTGGGATTTCCCCTATCCAAGTGCAACATAAAATCATAGAATCTTTAGAGTTGGAAGAGATCTTTAAAAGTCATCTAGTCTGACTCCCCTGCAATGAATAGGGACATGCACAGCTAAATCAGGTTGCCCAGGGCGTGGTACAGGCCTTGAAAGTCGCCAGGGATGGAGCATCAACAACATCTCTAGGCAGTTTGTTCCTGTGCCTCACCACTCCCACTGTAAAAACATCCTGCACTTGGTCCTGTTAACCTTATTATTTTATTTTGTGCCCACTTTTCAAGCTTGTTCTGGTCCCTCTGGATGCTGTCCCTTCCTTCTAATGTATCAGCCACCCCATTTAAATTGGTGTCATTGGCGAACTTGTTGAGGGAGCCTTACATCCCACTGTATAGGTCACTGATAAAGACTATGAAGAGCACTGTTCCCAGGGTGAACCCCCACATGAACCTAGAGTTGTTGACCACAACGATTTGGCTGCAACCATCCAATTTATTCCTCATCCACTGAATAGTCCACCCTTCAAATCCATCTCTTTCTTATTTAGAGATAAGAATGCGATGTGACAAAGAAAACACTTATTTCTTTGAGTACCTGAGATGACCCTATCTGATCCTGTTCTATTCTCAAGAGCCTAAGGTAGCCTAGAGATACCTCAGTCAAACCTCAGTAAGAGAGCCTGCTGCTTGAAAAGAAAGCACTGATGGACTTTTGGGTAAATGTGCATTTCTTTAAAGGGAATGTAGGTGGGGTGAATACAAAACAAATTCAATAGCAGAAGTAGTGTGAAAGTGTTTCAAATAGAGGAACACACTAAGATATATTAGTACTTTAGGACTTTAAGCTAACTGTGGAAAAATCACAGATCATATGTTTGAAATAAGAATTACATGAAACAATTGAAGTAACTTCTACAAGTGTTTTGCTGGTTTTTTTTTTTCTTCTGTTTTTCTTTTAAATGAGCTATTTGTTAAACAGGTAACTTCCTCAAGTGGAAGAGAAAATCAAATATTTAGATGATACTATTTGCCTACATATATTATCTCTTTATTATCTATTACAAAAGAGAAGCTGTTGAATAAGATGGCACCCAAACTTAGAAGAAAGATGTCAGTCATCAAAACCTGACTGAAAAAGCCACTCAACAAATGTTTACAACTGAAAAAGACAAATGAACTGCATAGCCCTAAAAAGAAACAGAATAAAGTTGTAATAATTGATGCAGAATTTACACAAGACCTAAGAACTGGTTCTTTGTTAACTCTTGGCAACGTAGTGTTGATGCCTTGTCTCAGACACAAACCAGATGGTCTCACCAAAATGTAGTTGTTAACAAACATGTGACTATGTCCTGTGCCTTTCATCACCTTCCCAAACTTATGTTTGTAGAGTTCATACTTCACTCAGGCACATTGTCTAAGGGATATAGTCTCTACAATGACTGATGTCAAACACAAATGTGCATGAATTAGAACATGATGTTTTAACACGAAGGTTCAAGCATCATATTCTACTAATCACACATCTTTCTCTGTGCAAAGTATTTTAAATTTATATCTAAAGTAATTTTTTGCAACTGTAGTGTAGAACTTTAACTTCTTCATGCGATCCATTACTGCCTCGTATTGAAGAAAAGAGAAGTGAAAGCAAACAAGTGAAAAGTGTTGAGATGCGAATTGTTGATGGGGAGGCTGAACATGTCCTAGTGTGTGTTCACAACAAGGCACAACAGGCAAGGTGAGGACTTGGTGATGTATGTAATGAACTCCATAACTCGCTTTCAAACATATTCCTTGAAAGTTGTTAAAGAAACTACAATTATTTCAGGATGATTTGATCCTATATTACACTCTGCACCATTCTTGGGCTTAAAAAAAAATTGGTGATTTCAGTTACTTTACTATATAAACAGCTATGAACACAACCTTTGCAAGATTTCTGTGAGCTCTTACTAAATGTAATTGCCTTCTTCATCAAAGGCAAACAAGGGGAATCACACCTTCTACATGGAGCCAGAAATTCACTGGTGGTTTGGTACAGATTTTAGTGGTTCATTGAGAATACAAATTTTGACATAATCACAATAATATAAACAGTTACAGCCATGGTTATCCAGTTGCTACAAGAAAAAATAAAACTTAGAAGTGATATACAAAGAATTCCTAGAGTCTGTCTTTTTTCTCTGGGGTTGTGTCAGCTTTTCATCTCTCTCAGGGTCTCACATTTAAAACTACAGAGTCATCCCTCAACCTCAAAGAAAATACAGTGTTAATTGGTTTTCTTATGCTTTTCCCATTTGTTTATAGCTTAGCTATTTGAATTCCACCAGGTGAAAGTCACATGAGCACTAGAAAATCATTGCCATACTTCTAACAAATAGTTATAGCTATTTCTCATATTGCAAATCTTGTAGCCTGCATGGGTGCATTATTGCAGAAGCTGCAACTGTTTACTAGTCTGTACCTCCTGGACCTACAAGGGTACGGTGTACAGACATCACAGCTGGACAAATAAAATGAACACAATCTACAAAACATTAAATTGTTGGTCGACTCAGTGGCTTTAATGTGCAAAATGGAGAAAACACCAACAAGATGGGACAGGATGCCTGCCTGAGTTGAACTTCATGAGTAAATCCTCTGACCCCCAAGGGAGAACAGAGCATCTGACACTGGATGAAACAACGGAAGAGTAAGACATCAGTATCTACACTGCTGCTGGTATCTGTAAGGACACCAGAAGGTAATATGGTTCCGCAAAAAGTTTGGATTATTTATTTCTTCATCCATTTTTACCTGCTGAAGTTGAGTTGGACTCATCCAGACTCCACATTTTCCCTCCAAGCTTTCAAGCTTTCCAGATCGTTCTAGAGGAGCCGCACAGAGGTTTTTCTTCTAAGGTAGCACAAAATGAATGTGATCATAGAAAAGGAAAATCCGCTCTTCACTGTGATGGAAAGACACACACACTGCACTTTCCTCTTTTTTTTTTTTTTTTTTATGTGCACACAGAAATAGTTCAAGTTTTGCAGCCCTGGTTATGTGCTCTGTATGTGTGTTTATATAAGTCTCTGTGTATTAATATATACACAGTATGTATGTGTATACACACGCAGACACATCCTTGATGTCAGATCCTGTGCATGAAATCATCTGCATGCACTTGCCCTCCATGGAAGAGGAGAATGAAGAAAAGGATGAATTTAGGAAAGAATCAATTTAGGAAAAACATGAGCGACATTCCACAGATAAAAGTACAAGAAAAAAAGAGGTGGGATCTGCCAGAATGAAACTGCTTAAACTCACAAGATCTCAGTAACAGAGTTTCTGAGGAGCTAAGAAACAAATATCACTGGGAATTCCAGAAGAGGTGGCTGCTGGGGCTTGGCTTATGCTGCCTGTCTCATGATGAGGCCACCCTGACCTTTCCCTGAAATGCATTTTGTTTGTATTAATTCAGCCTCTTTGTGGCTTTTGCTGATTTAATGCACAGCTTTAGGGTCAGGCTTTATCATACTCACTCGCTGGCTTACATGAGTGCCAGAGGACTCTGCAAGAACCTCAGTGATGAGATTGGAAACATCTACAAAGACAAGCTGATTTGCAACATATCCATAGGAACTATGTTTACCCTGCAATAACATTTGTATAGTGTGTACATCCTATATCTCCAGTATAGTTTTCCCCTCTGAAATCATGCTGTAGCAAACCACAAAATGAGTGATTTCTATTTCAGCAGCAGTGCTGAAGAATGCAGACCTAAAGTTTAGGGTTCCCTGAGTTGCCTGTAGGGTTTTGAGTAGGGATAAGTTTTGGACTGGCTGTTGTTCAAGATAAAAATGCTGAGAAAAAGCTGAGGATCCCCATGGAGCTAAGAGTTGCAGCTAAAATGAGAAGAAGGAGGACAGTTTCTGAATGCTTATATCACTGAGCAGTGCAAGAAGTAGCCATGTATGGGGGAAAAGTCACATGTACAGATCCATGAAAGAAAAGGCTTCATATGGAATATCTCAGGCAATAAAAAATGGGTGTAATATCACCATAAGGTCAAGTGTCTAGTTTTTTATAAGAAAAGGATGTTCTCTCCTTTGAGTATGATGAAAAGTACAAAAAAGAGAGACATGGTTGGAAAAGACTCCTTCAATCATGAAGTTACACAAAAAAACAGTGTGACTCTACCTTACCAAATATAAATATGAGCTGGTATGACTATGTGCCAGTAGAATACTCACTTCATTTCTCAACCAAGAAAGGGAACTCTTCAAATACAGTGAATTTCTTCATACATGATATGCACTGCCAGATCCTGAGGCAAGGGTGAATAGAAAAGTTTAGGAAGACATTTGCAGGTGAGACATTAGCTGGTCCAGCTTAATGCAGACTAAACCAGATGATGGGTTTTAGTGAAGCAAGATCAGTGGTATGTTATACCATAGCGATTTAGAAGTTCAGTCTAGTCTTTGCACAAAGAAAAATGCTGTGTTACAGGACAGGAACTGTCTGTGGGTGTGACGTGGCCTCTCTGTTTTCCTAAAAATAACTTAACACTGCATGGCTTGAATTACCCTTCCATGGATAGGAACAACTTCCACAACAGGTTACTCAAAGCCCCCATCTAACCTGGCCAAAACCTTCACATATAGATTTTTATAGACATTTTAACAACACCACAGAAATACTTTTGGGGGAATCAAAGGAATGGAAAGACCTTTGCAGATCTTGGCTTAGGGATGGTTCTGGGATTTGTGTTTCCCCAAGCCTCTGCAGAGCCCATAGCAAAACCTAGCTCTTTACTTGTGCCAAAATACAGCTTGTTCAAAAATCACAGCCTTATTTCCTAGGACATGCAGGCTGAGACTGGCAAGGCTCCAGGTTTGGCCAGATACTACCATTACCTGCTCCATCCCTGGAGACGTTCAAGGTCAGGCTGGATGGGGCCCTGAGCAGCCTGATTCAGCTGTAGATGTCCCTGTTCATTGCAGGTGAGTTGCACTAGATGACCTTAAAAGGTACCTTCCCACTCAAATGATTCTACATGTATACTCACCAAGGAATAGTTGTTCTATGAGCAGTAAGCACTGCTTTCCATACTGGTTGAATTTGCCCATCCACATTGAGATCTCGAGCCATGCTCTGTTCTAATGCACTACAATCAGGTATCTTTGCTCATATCACACACTTCAAATGTTTGCATATCTTGATTAAATACTTGCACTCAAGCCATATGTGTCTCATACTACGCCTAGCATGATGCTCCTTTCCTTCCCAATCTGTTAATCATACAAATGTAGCTCAGTGCTGCAGCACTTTGTTGCAACAGATTATGTCATACATCCTGAGACGAGCTTAGGAAAGGGTGCAACAAACTCCACTCCTCCAAATAAACCAATCAGGGTATTTCCAAAGGCAGAGGGAGATACAGAAGCAAGGGCATGCAGAACTGCCCCACTGTTTGGCCAATGGCCAACTGGTTTCAGTGAGGACAGAGAAGATATATAGGGTTATATTAAAGGTCAAAATGAATAGGACTGAAGGGTAAACAAAGGAACTACAAAGCCAATTGAAGTAAATAGTAAACAGAAGGCCCAGAACACAAGCTGAAAGAACAATAGCTGCTTGAAAAAGACATCTTGATCGAAAATGTGAAATAATAGTGTAGAGTAGGGAGTTGAATTGGCATCTCTGACAAAAAATTTGGGCATGAGGAATTAGTGGCTCTCTTCAGAGTCAGGCAAGGTATTGCTGATATTTCACCTAGAGCAGAAAAGTTTGTCCATTGTTATTTTGATATCCTGTGGGATCTTCCATCTGGGTTCATGATTTCTTTGCTATGGTCCCTTTCCATTGTGTTCTAGGTCTTACCTTTGAGACAAACCATGAAACAGACCAAAACTGAATACAGAAAACCTTTGCATCATGCAGGTATTTGGGAGGTTAAATTAATTGGTCTTTATTAACCAATTGGTTAATTGGTCTTTTTCATTTTTCCCCTATCTGCATACGGGAGTTTGGAGAATTACTAACTGGAAGAGGAAATACATATGCACATAAAACTGTCAAGAGGTGGACCTTACTAAACCACAAGCAATAAAGAATACTGAAGAGATGAACTGGCTACTTAAAGGAGGGCTTGGAACAGAGTGGGGCGAGGAGTACATAATCAATAAGATTAGACTGAAAGACATGGGTTTATTTCTTCTGAAGAAGAGGAAGCGAAGGATGATGAAATAACGTCATAGAATCACTTGAAAGTCAGCAATAAAGATCCAAAAGCTTCTTTGTCCTGTTCAAGCAGAATCCCCTAGACCAGATGTGTCAAAGACATGTTAAGTCAGATTTTGGTTATCTTTGAGGATGGATACTCTACAGTATCTGTGAACAGCCCGTTCTTGTGTTTGACCTCTTTCACAATTAAAAAAAAAAAGTGTTTTCTTGTATTCCATATACTCCCCATTCTTAGACTCCCAGACAGCATTTGAGAACTGAGCAAAGAGGCAGTCATAAGTGTCATTCATTTTTTCTCTAAGAAGTTCTTAGAGGGAGTTTATAAACAAAAGGGAGATTTTTTTATATGGTCTGACAGTGATAAGATAAGGGAGAATGGTTTTAAACTAAAAGAACTGAGATTCGGATTAAATATCAGGAGGACATTTTTTTACACAAAGAATAGTGAGACACAGGAGAATGCCCCATCCCTGCAGGCATTCAAGACCAGGTTGGATGGGGCCCTCCACAGCCTGATATAAGGGATGGCACCAGTCAACAGTGGGGGGGTTGCAATTGAGTGGGCTTTAAGGTCCCTTTCAACCCAAGCCATTCTATGATTTTAAGTCTTCCCTGGGCACTGCCTGGTCACAAATTAAGTCCTGCAAGTAGAGTGATGGTTTCAGAGAGGTGAAAAACAACTTTATTTTTGCGAAAACACTGACAGAAGACAAATGATCAGGGTCATTCTAGCATGGTTTATTTTTCCTTGACTCTTTGATGAACAGAAGAGCATGGGAGGAGAGAAGCAGTATGAGGAGATGTAAGGAAACAGAGGTGGCTAGTGTTCTGAGAGGTGAAAAGGGAGAGACCAGTTAAGGGGAGGAGTCAGAGCAAGGAATATTTGTCATTTACCTCTGTTTCTGTCCCTGCAGTACTTTCTCCTGCCCACCCAGCCAGTCACCAATTCTAAGCTCTTTATCTCTCCTCCAAGGACGACATTTCTGCTCTACCTTGCTCATCCAGGCTTGCAGGGGTCAGATTGTACAAGGTCTCTGCTGTTGCTATGGGACCACCAGGAAATCTTTTCCCATCTAGGCATGCCTATATCAGCAGTCTGTCTGCCCTTGCTGGAACCAGAATAGAAACGGTGCTTTTCCTCCTGGTATGGATTTGTGGTAAGTTTCCTCCTTTGCTCCCGGAGAATGGAGTTTCAGATACGGTCTGATAAATGGTGCTCATGATGAATTGACCCCTCTCATATCCTCATTGGTGTTTTTTGGTGTGGAGAAGACAAGGATCTGGGGAGAATTTGTTGTCACTTTTCAATACTTAGAGGAGACTTATAAGATGGAGACTTTTCACAAGGGCATGTAGTGGTAGGACAAAAGGTAGTCATTTTAAATTAAAAGACAGTAGATTTATGTTTGATAAATGGAAGAAACTCTTCACTGTAAGGGGCATGAGGCACTGGAACAGGCTACTTAGAGAATCTGAGAGTCCTCCATTCATGGAGGTGTTCAAGGCCAGGCTGGAGGAGGTTTTGAGCAGTGTGGTCTTGTGGGAGGTGTCCTTGTCCAATGGCAGAGGGTTGGGATGAGATGGTCCTTAATGTCCTTTCCCAGCCAAGACATTCTATGATAAATTAAATTTCTGGTGCATGACCTTTCTGAGGCAAGAAAATACAGCATTAGACATCATCATTTGGCTTCCAAAGATCACCTGGAGATTTAGAGGCATTATGAATGCAAATATTCAGATACGAATCCTGAGAATAAATCAAGCACAGGGACATAGCAAGCATAAGGACAGAGCTTCCTTTAGTAGATTTCTATAATCCAGAATGTAATCCTGTTTTCTCTGCCTCTCTTCTGCACTCATAGACTGGATTTGAGCCAGGACCTAAGAACAAATAAGCATAGCATGCCTCTCTGTCAGTGTCAGTGCTTAGTGCAGCTACATTTATACTCCGTAAACCTGCACAGTCAAATCTTTAAACAAAAAGTAGTAAAATAATTTGATAAGGATTATCTGGAGACAGTGGCATTGTTGGCTTTTGGTTTTTGTTGTTTTTTTTTTTTCTTTTTTTGGCAAACTGACACAAGTTAAGGTTGCTTCACAGACTAGGTTGAAGAAAGGGTAGGGTGAGAATTGTAAATGAACAAGGAAAATAATTTGGCAATTTAAAGCTTGTAAGGAAACTATCTGTGCTTCCCAGTAGCGTAGAAGAGTGAACCTGGCAAGCTTTTATATAGCAGTCCTTGTCATAAACCCTATGGTGTAAGTATATAATGCTATGTGAAGCAGCATCAAATACCAAAGATGCAGACACAATTTAAGCACCAAAAAATGTCTTTCTGAATAAGGGGGAACTTTGGCACCCTCTGCCAGGCTTGGGTCCCCATAGTAGTCTGGAGTTTTGTTACACTCATGAAGACTGTTCAGGGCAGTTCTGGCAAGTGTTTTTGACAGAAATCATAAATATTTTTCATTTGATATTGAAATCCTAACTTGTACTCTAGTAAGTGAACTAAAACTTCCTTCCATAACTTGCACAACGCAAGAACTGATGTAACTCAAAAGGAGCATTATGCATGGAGCTCCCTGCTGCACAGGGATGATGCCAAAGTAGCTCAGATTACAGCTCTGAGACACACTGTGACCTCCATCCCCTTAGGGACCATATCCAGAGATTTTTCTCTCATGGCAAATAATACAGCCTATGGTTTCTGTAGTGTGGAGCTGTCACATCAGACGGTGTGTTGGGACTCTTCCATAGCTGAAAAATTGTCTGAGAAGGACAAGTTACTAGGGACCCCATGATCAGGACGTTCCTAGGTGACAAGAAGAGCTTGCAACTTCTTGTAAATGAGCAGAGATTAATTAGACTTCCTAGAAAAATCTTTGTAAGACAGCTGCACCACAAATTAGCCAGCAAACACTTCTTTCCGTGTTCCTGCATGAGGCACCAACGGTTAGTATGTCAGCAATCCTTCCCCAGCCACATCTAAAATGGCATTATTCCTACAAGAGCAAGCTGTTTCATTCTCCACTATCAACCAAAAGCTATTTTGTGTTCATTTTCTACCTTGACTTTTTTTCTGATCCAGGTGTTGCCAACTCAGCTCCCATCAGACTCGTAGATGGCCCCAACCGCTGTGCGGGGCGGCTTGAGGTGCTTTGGAAACAGCAGTGGGGAACAGTGTGTGATGATAGGTGGGACCTATCTGATGCCATAGTCGTATGCAGGCAGCTGGACTGTGGGAAACCACTGTCTGCTCCTGGCTCGGCTCATTTTGGCGAAGGAACTGGTCCTATCTGGCTGGATGACATGGAATGCAATGGTACAGAAGTTGACCTTTCTGCATGCAGGACCAGACCTTGGGGGGAGCATAACTGCAATCATGGAGAAGATGCAAGTGTTGTGTGCTCAGGTAACTCATGTTTCCACCTTTCTCTGCAGAGTGCTATGTAGAAAGAGGCTTTTAAGCATGTTTGCAAAATTTTATTTTTCAGTGCCACTCTTAGGATTCAGATCATACATAGATGTCTGTTTTAGAACTAACCCAAGCCAAAGACAGTGTTACCCATCTCAGTTCTTTTGGCAGTTAAACTGATTGATGGTGGTGCTGCTGTTCTGTTCCTGCTGTGCTCTGCTCTGCTTCTTATTCCTTAACTATAGAGTAAATGAGGAAGAAAACTGAAATGAATTTCACCTGGATGCACAAGTTTTCCGTGTATTTTATGGCTAAAGTAAGTCATGGGAGTTGAGCATTTGTGTCCTCTTTCCATTTGTATTTTGAGTCAGTGCTACCAGTGAAAACATTTATTATCCAAAATGGCACTGAGATGAGAAATTCAGCTGTGGGCCATTTGTCTTTGTGACATGTCTGACCTGGATGTGACAGCATGGTGTTGATGAATGCTAAGCAACAGAAACTGGATGGGGAAGATTTGATGGCTAACATTGTGGTTAATTGGGAAATGAAACATAATTAAGTGGCACACAGGTTGCAGGAAGTTGACAGGTGATTTGGAGGTGGACGGGCTGCCCATTGCCCTCTTTCATGACACTGTTCCAAAGACTGCTCCATTCAGTGAACAATGAACCAGGTTTCCAAATTCACATTTCCTGATTGGTCTAAAATGGGATTCAACTCCATGTTAAGACTTAGATATACCTGTGGAATTGCCAGTGCTGCCAATGACCAGAGTGGGCAATTGAATCAAAACAAATGAGACACCATCAACTAACTAGAGAGTACTAGAGAGCTGTTTCACAGCTGCTAAAATGGCATCATGGCTGAAACACACCACTCACCACCTCACTGTGCTCACACTCAATATTTGGTCTTCTTAAATCTTCGGCAACGATGAATGTCAATGGGTGCCATTTTTTCCGCATAGAAGAATTCAAATGCTCCCCTTTGCTTCATACTCACTTCCATGACTGATGTCATTTTGTCAGACTGATCCTCTGCACTCATAAAGCAACAAAATATAATGCAATATCAGTGGGAAGATTCAACTTCTACTTGCATACTATCAACATTGGCCTCTGATCATAGAATCATAGAATTGCTCAGGTTGGAAAGGAACTTCAAGGTTGTCGTGTCCAACCACAAAAGGATGTTGTAGGTCAACATAAACAGGAGGCATTATTTTCGGAGCAAACATCGTAAAATATCAGCACCCATCTCTCAAGGAGAAACCAAGAAGTGTGTAAGACATATGGGTGTCTTGATCTGCTGGCAGCAGCCACCCTTGGTGTAACATTACAGTGTGGATTTTGCTCCTGCTTTGTAAAGAATTTCAAATCCAATCTGTTAATCTCTCTGACTGGGAAGTCTGAAGCCACAGAGAAAAAATCAGAATGTGTTCCTCATCTTGTTTTCTAGTTCTGGACAATAATAGTGGAGAATTTTTCTTTCCTTCATTCCCTACATGCTATTTCCTTGTGCAAACCCTGATCCTGCTTTTTGGTGGTGGTGGTTGATTGATTTTTTTCTTGTTGTTTGTTACTTTTTAATGCAGGAAATAGTGAAGCTGTTCAGCTGCGATTAGTGAATGGTACAAATCACTGCTCTGGGAGAGTGGAGGTGTTTTATGCCCACAAATGGGGAACGGTCTGTGACGACAACTGGGATCTAATTGATGCTGAAGTTGTGTGCCGTCAGCTGGGCTGTGGGACAGCCCTATCTGCTGCTTCCTCAGCTTATTTTGGCAGAGGATCTGACCCCATTTGGCTTGATGATGTTATGTGTAAAGGAACTGAAGCTGCCCTGTCTGAATGCACTGCAAAACCTTGGGGAAAACATGACTGTGGGCATGGAGAAGATGCTGGTGTTGTATGCTCAGGTAACTCTCATCCTGCATGACACATGTGAGTTTTGTGGGATCTGGAGATATGCTGGAGATGCTGTAGGGAAGCAACACTGCAGGGAGCACAGTTCCCTTTGCAAAGAAAACTCCTGTGCTCAAGGGAACTAAAATGTAGAATGTGGTTTGCACTAAAATGACCTTGCATCTTCTTGGTATTAAAAATTTTCCACTGCATAAGCCACTGGTAGAGCAGTGTTGTTGCAGGAATTATTTATACACTCCCACAACATAGCACATGGACTGTGATGCTTTGGTAGGGAATATTCTTCCACTGCTTTCAGCAGTCTCATCATCTCACTGTTCTATCAGTGGATTTAGTTCCTTCTTAAGTATCCCCTAAACTGTTTCATTAGACAAGGTGCAACCATGGCACGTGTTGTCTCTCCAAGTGCATTAGTATCAAGTCCTCAAAGACAACCATAAAACCAAGGTCCCACCTTCATGATTCCCAGAGCCACCCACTGCATCCCAGTTCTCCAGCTGTCTGGCCAAATGGAGGTAGCATATTCCAAGAGGTGTTTACCATTAGAAATTTGCAATTAGCTTAGTTATTACTAATAAAGTGATTACTTGGACATTACTGGAGGTAGAAGAGTCTGTTTTCCGCAGCCTAATAATAATGAGGCATTAATAAGACTGTCAACTTCGTAGCCACATACAGAGGCTCTCCTGACTCTCATCCCCCAGTTTTTGCTTATCTTCAGAGTTCCTCTTCCCAGAATGTGAATCTTAAACTTGTTTTGTTAAGCTTCATGCAGATGGTGGTTGCTCTCTAATTTTACAGGACCTCTCTGTCAAGATTTCTGTGAGTCAACATCTCCTCTTAGTTTAGTACCATCTGTGAAGTTAGTATGTATTCAAGTCCTGCATCCAAATCATTAATAAAAGCACTTAAGAGAACTGACCCCACAGTGGAGCCATTGGGAGCCTGAATAGTGATGCTGCTGAACATCTCATGCTGTGATGATGGAAGAAATGCTTGTGCTGCTCCCATGTGCAGAATTTCTCCATGTCACAATCCACAGAGTGAAAAACACTGTGTTCATTGACAAATGGAGAAAAGACAAGCCAGATTCTGCATGAGATTCTTCCCTAGCCTTTATTTCTTTTTTTTTCTTCCTTTCTGTAGGTTTTGCAGTACCAGCCCCGCTCCGATTAGTGGATGGATCAACCCACTGCTCTGGGAGAATCGAGGTGTTCTATGGCCAGCGCTGGGGAACTGTGTGTGATGATGGCTGGGATTTGGCTGATGCAGAAGTTGTGTGCAGACAGCTGGGCTGTGGGAAGGTCTTGTCAGCTCCCCATGGGGCTCACTTTGGGCAAGGATCTGATCAAATCTGGCTTGATGATGTCAGCTGCATAGGGACTGAAGCTGCCCTCTCCACATGCAAAGCCAGTGCCTGGGGAAGCCATAACTGTGACCATGGAGAAGATGCTGGCGTGGTGTGTGCAGGTACCCTTATAAGCATTAAAGAATAAACTATCTTGGGTCATCCTAGGGCCAAGGTCCTTTGGCACTAATAGATGCTTGCAAAAAAAAGCATCAGAGAGGGCTTCAAAATGATGTGGCTACATCCATAGATAATTACAACCTGTCTTTCCTTATGTCGGTCTTTTTAATGGGGTGCTTCCTGGCGGCAGTTTGCAACCACAGATAGTGGTACACAGAGGGAACACAGATCATTGTGAGGTGTGTTCTCATATCACTTACTCTACAACCCAATAATTGGGTTATTCTTATTATTATGTAAAAGAGAAGAGCATGTGAAGTGTGATGAGCATAATTGCATAAGTCAGCCACAGCCCCAACTGACCAAGTTCTCAAGTTCCACCATTCTTCTTTCTCCTGTTTCTCTTCCTTAAGAGATTAAGGAAACATTAACAGAAACGTTTCTGTTAAGGATGGCTGTAGGTCTTCCAGTCCACTGCTCTGCCAGTCCTGAGCAGTTCCCATCAGGGGCTGCTTAGTTTGAGAGGAGGAATTTATCTTTCAAACACTCGAAAGAATCATAGAATCATAAAGTGGCTTGGTTTGAAAAGGACCCCAAATATCATCTAGTTTCAACCGCCCCGTTGAGCAGGGTTGCCAACCACTAGACCAGGCTGCCCAGAGCCACATCCAGCCTTGTCTTAAATGCCTCCAAGGGTGGGGCATCCACCACCTCTCTGGCAGCAAAATGAAGAGATTAAATTAAAAATGTGGGTTGACTTCACACCTGGGAAGAAAATAAAAACTTCTGGTCAAATTATTCTTTCTTGTGTCATAGCTGTCCCAAGACAGATGCTGCTGAGCACTTAAATGTGTATAATAGACCACACTGATTCTGTCCTTGAATCTTACTGCTGTTCAAGGAATATTCCTCAACACTCAATATTAATTGCAGACGTTCACCCAAGCAAGAACCCCTGCTCCAAATTCTTCACGCTCAGCATCAGCAGATCTTTACACCTTCAACATATGCTATTGTCAGCCCTCAGTCAACTTGTGTCATCCAGAAATTGCTGATCCCAACAGCTAAGAGTCCTTTACGCAGCCTTAATGTAGGCATGCCTGTGCTCCTGCAGCAATGTTATTTCATTGGTTCCTTCTATGCTCAGCTTACCAGCCCACATGACTCGCTCTGGTCTGTTTTACCACAGTTAACAGGCTGCAGGCGTAACTGTCATCTTCTGAGAAAATAGAGGTACAAACAGATGGCTGATTTTTAGGTGAGACTAGCCAACAAGAGAAAAAAACAGAGACCACTATTCTATGGGATAGAAGCTGCTGCAAGGATCTTCTGGTCTGTTATGGAAAAAAAAGAGCAATGTCCATGCCACACCACCGCTGTCCAGACATGATCAGCATGGACCAAAATTGAAGGAAAGCACAGAAAACTGATGTCTTCACTATATCTCAATTACAGGATTTGCTGAGCTTCTTCCAGTCCGGCTGGTGAATGGTTCAAGTAACTGCTCTGGAAGAGTTGAGGTGTTTCGTGAGCAGCAATGGGGAACCATCTGTGATGATAGCTGGGATTTAACAGATGCTCAAGTGGTGTGCAGGCAGCTGGGCTGTGGGGCAGCAGTATCAGCGCCTGGCTCTGCTCGGTTTGGACAAGGAACTGGACAAATTTGGTTGGATGACGTGAACTGTGCAGGATCTGAAACTGCCCTTGCTGAGTGCCGAGCCAAGCCTTGGGGAGACCACAACTGTAACCACGGAGAGGATGCTGGTGTGGTGTGCTCAGGTACCACTAGTGAATGCCAATGCATGTGGGGTACGATGAAGCCAGTGTGTTCGTGGCAGGGTGCTGGTAGATGTGGAGTCTCCTCAGAATAAGGAGGACGAGCAATCCTCATGCAGTTGTATGCTGAGATGAAAGGAGAGTGGTATGTTGATGGAAAGGCTGTATTCCACGTGGACAGCACGGCTCAAGATAATAGGGAAGGGATGTGAGTCATGGAGAAGGTCTGTGTTGTCCCCTTGTGTCCAGGACAGTTCTGGAGCCATGCTGCAGGGAGCAGCTTGAGCTGTCAAGGGGACTAAAATGCTGTGGATTTGGATATTGAATCCTGATGGTTGGCTATGTCAGGGCACTCCCAACACTCAGGTACCACACACATTTCTGTGTCCTGTTGTTGAGGAAGAAACCTGCCGTTTGCTCCCAGACCGCTGTGAAGATTGTTTGGCTCTTGCACAGCACTCTGAGACATGTAATGATCCCAAGCATTTTGCACTTGTATTTGGTGCAGGTACTGCTGAACCAGCTCCCATCCGTCTTGTGAATGGTCCAAGTCATTGTGCTGGGAGAGTTGAGGTGTTTCATGACCAACAGTGGGGAACCGTGTGTGATGACGGCTGGGATAAAGCAGAAGCCAATGTTGTGTGCAGGCAGCTGGGCTGTGGGGCAGCAATATCAGCCCCTGGCTCAGCTCGCTTTGGACAAGGCTCTGACCCCATCTGGCTGGATGATGTCAGTTGTGCAGGGACAGAGGCTGCCCTCTTGCAGTGCCGGTTCCGGGCCTGGGGATCCCATAACTGCAATCATGGAGAAGATGCTGGTGTGGTGTGCTCAGGTAACTCCTGCCTATGCCTCTGTGTTACAGGGGAGGATTTCTTTTTCCATGAGGATAATTGGTGTGCCAGCATAGGTGCAAACTGTGTCTTGATGATGATGCATCTCTGTCATGATATGGGACATTTCTTTGAAATTTCTCCTTTTGCTGAAAATGTGTAACTGTTCTTGTACACAGGAGTTGTCCTTGTCTTAGAAAGAGAGGGCATGGAATGGAATGGGATGCAATGGGATGGAACAGAACAGAACAGAACAGAACAGAATAGAATAGAATAGAATAGAGTAGAATAGAATAGAATAGAATAGAACATTTGAGTAGGAAGGAGGTCACGTCTTGGTCTCCTAAGAACTATATACTCCAGTGTCCTCAGCCACTTCTTGCATGCTTTCCAGACTTTTTAAGAACCTTATTGCCCTGCCTTGCATGCATTCAGTACCCTAACCTTCTTTTTATATTGTAGAGGCCAGAAATGTACACCATATTTAAAGGAAGGCTGCACAAACACTACATAGAGCAGGAATGGCACTTCCTTTGTCTGGCTGGCTCTGCTCTGTGTATTACACCCCAAAACATGGTTGCTAGCGCACACTGCTGCCTTCCATTGGGCCTGCTTTTACCAGTGCCATCAGGTCCCTTCCTGCTGGACTGCTATCCAGCCACTCACCACACAGGCTGTGAGTGAATGCAGCATTGCTCCATCCTAGATACAGCACCCAGCATTTCCCCTTGTCCGTGTTCTGTGTTGCCGACTGCCCAGTGCTCCAATGAATCTAGAACCCTCTGTAAGACCTTACAACCCTCTAGAGAGTAAATATCACCTCCCAGTTTAGTGTCAGCAGCAAACTAGCTTAGGATATCTTTCATGACTACAATGAGATCACTGTTAAAAATGTTGACTGGACTGGCCTGTAGGATTGAGTGATGGGGAACACTGGTGGTGTTTCGGATGAAGCACCAGTCACTACAACTCTTTGAACAACTCTTCAACCAACAACCCTGAGGCAGTTCATCACTTGGCATAGCAAGAACCTGTTTACCTCACAGATGGACATTTAGTCCAGAAGGATGCTGCAAGGGATGGCAGGGAAGGCCTTATTTAAATCCGGAAGGATTACATCTGCTGCATTCCCTTCATCCACCGAGCAGGTGACCTTATCATAGAAGGACACCTAATTACCAAGGCAGGACCTTACCCTTCATAACCCATATGGGCTTGCTCTATGGCAGCTTTAAAATGCCTTTCATTAGCGCACAGGAATAGCTTTTCCATATGTTTTCCAGGGGCTTAGGTTAGACTGACAGGTCTGTTGTTTCCTGGGTCATCTCTCATCCCCTTTTCCCCTTCATGATGGGGAAGAAATAACTTTGCCTGGTTTAGAGTCATCAGGGACCTCCCAAGACTCCCAGACCTTTGATAAATTGTGCTAACTCATACTGTATTCCTCTTACTGACATTCAGCAGAATATGGTACACAGTCTGTTGTGTCCATAGTTTTGAACTGGCAAAGACATGCCAGCATCAGGCAACAGAATAAACTAGGCCCTCTCTGGCATTATGCATTTGATCTTACTTTTTAATCAGGCCAGCAGCAACTCCGTAACACGTATCCCTCCCCTCTCTGTCTTCTTCAGATATACCAAGAGAAGCTCCACTGAGGTTAACAAATGGGCCAAACCGCTGCAGTGGGAGAGTTGAAGTTTTTTATGGCCATCAGTGGGGCACCGTGTGTGATGACAGCTGGGACATAAGCGATGCTGAAGTTGTTTGCCGGCAGCTGGGCTGTGGGAGGGCTCTGTCCACGGCAACTTCGGCTTCTTTTGGAGAAGGGTCTGGCCCTATCTGGCTGGATGATGTGAATTGCACAGGAGCTGAAACTGCCCTTTCCAAATGTGAGACCAGTCTGTGGGGAGCCCACAACTGTGAGCATAGAGAAGATGCTGGTGTCCTGTGCTTGGGTAAGTCTCATTTATTCTGCTTTCTGACTGAGGCGTAAGGTACATAGAGGGATGCTTGAAATGACAACAGGGTGCCCTCTTCCCATCTTATAACTCTAAACCCAGAGTACTGAAAAAAGAAAGTGCATCTGGTTGGATGTGTGCAAATCCAGCGGTGTTTCCCTTTTCTCCCTATTCCCAAACTCACCATGGTATTGTGGTGCCGCAGTCCAGTGCTTGCTGTGCTGAAGAATTCAATTCTGGAACACTTTCCCATGAATTCAAACTTGAAACTCCTTTCTGTGTGCTACAGATAAATCAGATAGCATTGCAGGACTGCTGTGAGTCACCCTGTTATTGAGAGCAGCGCACAACCAGTTGGGTTTCTCTTGCTTCACTCTCAAAACATCATGACATGCTCTGCATTTGAGTGATTTCATAGAATCATAGAATCACTAAGGTTGGAAAAGACCTAAAAGATCACCCAGTCCAACCGTTCACCTATTCCTAATAGCTCCTACTAAACCACGTCCCTCAACGCAACATCCAGTCTTTCCTTGAACACCCCCAGGGTCGGTGATTCCACCACCTCCCTGGGCATCCATTGCAGTGCCTGACCACCCTTTCTGAAAAGTAATACTTCCTCATGTCCAGCCTGAATCTCCCCTGCCGTAGCTTGAAGCCATTCCCCCTGGTCCTATCACTAATGACACGAGAGAAGAGGCCGACCCCCAGCTCACTACAGCCTCCCTTCAGGAAGTTATAGAGAGCAATAAGGTCTCCCCTGAGCCTCCTCTTCTCCAGGCTGAACATTCCCAGCTCAATTTGTTGCTTTCCCTCTTCAACACAAAAGGTCTTGCAGAAATCATTGTTGTGATTCTACTTGCCCTTCCCCTGTCCTTGGTAAAACCATCTTCAGCAGATCAGCTTTCTTTTCCCAAAGTTTTTCCAGTGTCTTCTGTGAAACCTCTACAGATCAGACAGTTTCCTCAAAATCGTTGCACTGTGCTTATTTGCCACTGGAGGGAAACCCTGACCTACCTACTGCTTATAGAAACTACAGTCTCTTGTTTCTTTGCCATGCACATTGTTACTTATTCTTTGCATCTACCTCGTGATAAGAATGTTCTATCCCTTCTCAGCCCCTTCATATCTCCTTCTGGAGAAATGGTTTTGAGCCTCTTCTTATCTCCCTCCTTCTTCCTGGTTTTCTCCTTGGCTGCTTGACATGATTTTTCTAATCATTCATCGAGCTGAGGCTTTAGCAGTAGTGATTCACACTGAAGGTTTGCTTTGGATATCTTGTAGACAGCACTCCCTTTTATACTAAGCCATGTATTTCTTGGGTCAACATGACACTTCGGAGTTTCACTCTCAATCCTTGAGAAGGATTTGTGAAGAACTGTCATGTAGTTAACTCTTCTTCATCTTACGTTCAGTCATTTTATCCCCCCCAAATGGTACACTTTTGAATTGTTTTCACTGGAGATTACCTGTTTCTCTACAATTACTTATCCACATCTGGAGAATACCCTGCGGATTTGCTGTCTAAGCACAGATCCCTTTCTGAATTCATCACTGTCCTTTTGCAGCCAGTGAAGACTTAGCACAGCACATAGCAGGATTTTCCCCATCCTGATGACATGCCCAAAGCAGATGAAAGGATATGCAACCCAGACATGCTGGTTTCCTTCCAATGATTACAAAGGGAAATGACTCTGCTTTGTGGAGTTGTAAAAGGGTGGGTTCCCTTGCTAACACAACTTGTTTTGTGTCATCTAAGATGTCCTGTGATGTCCCATCCAATTTCTAATTGCAGATACAGAATAATGCCCCCCTCCCAAGGTCCTAAGTCAAGTCTGCCAGACTCACTGGCTGTCTGGAGTTCGCTGGACATGTCACATACTGATGAGTATTAATGCTAAGGAAAGGAATTAAGCCACTGAGAGATGAAGTCTGGCTGAGGTCAATCATACCCCGTTTTGTCACCATGTTCCTGGCTAGTGTCTTTTCCCTTGGGCATTGGCGTTTCCTGCATTTGCTGCCTAGGCACTGCTGTCTTCCTGGTCAAAGGCAGAGAGAAGAAGGCTTCAATCCCCTCATAGTTGGGAGTGAGAAGCAGCAGGACATTTATTTTTGTCAGTTTGGGCCAGCACTACTTCCTGACCTTTGGGTCATGTGTGAGGAAATCTGATAGCATTGAACTTTCTTCTCAATGCTTGTCCCTGGACGTCATATTAATGCAACTAGTGCACACAATGTTTCCTGATGTGCCTGGAAGGAATGTCTTTGCCAAAATAACTTACCTTGTTTTTCGTTTGTGTTTCAGGTGTTCCAGAACCAGCTCCCATCCGGCTGGTCAACGGTTCAGATTTCTGCTCTGGGAGAGTTGAGGTGTTTCATGAGCAGCAATGGGGAACTGTGTGTGACGACAGCTGGGATTTAACAGATGCCCAAGTGGTGTGCAGGCAGCTGGGCTGTGGGACAGCAATGTCAGCGCCTGACTATGCTCGGTTTGGACAAGGAACTGGACAAATTTGGTTGGATGACATGAACTGTGCAGGATCTGAAACTGCCCTTGCTGAGTGCCGAGTCAGGCCTTGGGGAGAGCACAACTGTAACCATGGAGAGGATGCTGGTGTGGTGTGCTCAGGTACTGTTAATTCACATAATCGCAGACCTGCAGAGGTTGGATCTCTGGAGATCCCCCTGTTAGAGGAATTTTCCAACAGTGAATTGCACAGGAAAGCATCCAGGAAGGTTTTTATTATCTCCAGAGACTTCACAACCTTTCTAAGCAGCTTGTTTCAGGGTTATGTCATGCTCATCGTTGAGAAGTTCTGTCACATGTTCACACAGAACTGCCTGACTTCCAGTCTGTGCCCACTGCCCCTTTTCCTGTTGCTGGACATGACCTAAAAAAGCCTGGTCCCAATGACTGAAACCTGCTCATCAGATATTTGCAAGCGTTGATAAGATCCCTGCTCAACCTTCTCTTCTCCAGGCTGAGCAAGCCCAACTCCCTCAGCCTGTTTCCTTAGGAGAGGTACTCCAGGCCTATGAGCATCTTCATGTCATCCAGGAAATGCGCCAAATCTCCACATCTTTCCTGTGCTTGGGATAGCAGGCCTGGACGCAGTATTACAGATGGAGCCTCAGGATAGCAGAGCAGAGAGGGCCAATCCCCTTTCTCCCCACTACCACCCCCGTTTGATGCAGCCCAGAGGACTGTTGGCTTCCAGACTGTGAGCACTTAAAGCTGATTCTAGTTAAGCTTTTCACCCACCAGAACCCCCAAGTTCATCTCTGGAGCCCTTCTCTCAATGAGTTTTTCTCTCAGTCTGAATGCATATCTAGGATTGCCCTAACCAAAGTACAACACCCTGTGTTTGGCTTTGATTAACATCATTTGGTTCCTGTAGTTTGTCCATGTCCCCGAAGTTTCTTGTGTTGTGTTTTGAGGATTTGTGCTCATGTTTCTGACCATGTTTTGGGTTGGTTTTTATTTTTTTTTTTCATAGGTATTACAGAACCAGCTCCCATTCGTCTTGTGAACGGTCTGAATCATTGTGCTGGGAGAGTCGAGGTGTTTCATGACCAACAGTGGGGAACCGTGTGTGATGACGGCTGGGATAAAGCAGAAGCCAATGTTGTGTGCAGGCAGCTGGGCTGTGGGGCAGCAATATCAGCCCCTGGCTCAGCTCGCTTTGGACAAGGCTCTGACCCCATCTGGCTGGATGATGTCAGTTGTGCAGGGACAGAGGCTGCCCTCTTGCAGTGCCGGTTCCGGGCCTGGGGATCCCATAACTGCAATCATGGAGAAGATGCTGGTGTGGTGTGCTCAGGTAACTCCTGCCTGTTTCTCAGTCTCAAAAATGTTGGGAAACATGGAAAAATGATTTTCAGACTCAGTAGGAGGTATTCTCTGAGTTCAGGCTGCTCCTAATGTCTGCTGTCAGTCATTGTGGTCTATAAATTGACTGTGTAATCTACATGGCCCTGATCATGGTCCACAGTCACCACCAGAATCTGGGTTACCATGGTCGGACCTGCATCTGATAACTGTATCAAGCTGAGTCTCCCACGCCTCAGCTTCTGAAGGCGCCTGGACTTTTTCCAGGGTTGAAAATGATCCCAGAAACATCTCATCCCCACTGAGTTTCAGGGATCCTAGTACCTGAACCTGGCCTAAACCTAAAAACCTATATAGTACAAGACAGTGCTATATACAGCATACAATAATACATAGTGGAATGCCCAACAGAACGCAGACACCTACATCGGATTTCCACTCTTCTGACATGAGAGCTGAAGAATGGCAAAGATTCCCCAAGGTGATTCAGACGGGAAACAGCAACCAGCTGGAGGTTGCCAAATATATCAATTTGCATGGGTTACATCTGTAATATCCATAGACAACATTAAATGTTTTATTCCTGAGCCTGGCAGGGCAGATTGCTCTTTATATGGAGCAAGAATGGTGTTCAGTGTCACAAAGTTGTTCAGTAAACTCTTGGAAACGTGTCTGCTTGGAAGGAATGAATCAGTATCCTCCTCAATGTGCTGAAAGTCAAGAAGGAATTAATCTTTCTACAAGTCTTTACATGGGCTCCCTTAGATACAGAAAATCCAGGCTTTTGTCTAGGATCAGATGACCACACTTGAAACTACTAAAAGAGATTAAGTAAAGAAACTCCTGATCATAGCTTGGCTACTCAGCTTGCATTCAAAGATGGGGACATCATTGAAATGTACAAACTAGAGATGTATTTAATCATTATGACCAGCATAGTCAGTAGAAAGGAAGATTAGCCCCATCTTCATACTAAACCAACACCTCATCTGTGTGTGTGAGATTGGTTCATTGCACACCAGGTAACAAACATGTCTTGCTGACAACGAATGGGAAAACAGCAATCTTGAGTCATAAGCAAGATTTTTCAGCAACCCAGAGCATGATGGAGAGTATGAGGTTGACTATGGGAGAAGACTTGCCCTCCCAGAATGTCCTCTTCATCCACTGGGCACCTTGGTTGGTACAGGGACACTACTACATGTCTACTCTCAACAGGTTTGGGGTTCAGCTGCAGGGTGTTTGTGTGTGCATTTCTCATTTTATCTTGCTTTATGTGCAGGCAGTGCAGAAGCAGCTCCTCTCCGGCTGGTGAACGGCCCTAGTCGTTGTGCTGGGAGAGTTGAGGTGCTTCACGGCCAGCAGTGGGGAACAGTGTGTGATGACAACTGGGACCTGAGCGATGCTGCGGTTGTGTGCCAGCAGCTGGGCTGCGGGACAGCCATGTCAGCCCCCGGATCTGCTTATTTTGGGCAAGGCTTTGGCCGTATCTGGCTGGATGATGTGAAATGCTCCAGCAGGGAATCAGCGCTCTCCGAATGTGCAGCAAGGCCTTGGGGAGTCCATAACTGCAACCATGAAGAAGATGCAGGCGTCGTCTGCTCTGGTAAGCTCCATGCATGCCCCACCATGCAGGGCATTTGTAGCAACTCAGCCTCTCATCTGGGTTTTGGGTTTGATGGCTCTTCATTCTTTCACAATCATAGAATCATAGAATCGTTTGAGTTGGGATGGATACTTAATGTTCACCTAGTCCAACTCCCCTGCAACAAACAGAACTGGTGAGCTAGATGAGGTTTCTCAGATTATGGTGCAACCTTCAAATGTCTCCAAGGATGGGGCATCCACCACCTCTCTGAGCTATCAGTGACTGTGCTTCTCTGCCTTCATCATAAAAAGCTGTTTTCTAATATCCAATCTAAATCTGCCCTGCAGTAGTTTGTTCATTCACATCTCTTTCTCAGAGATGTTGCCATGGGACGATGATGGAGACGTGAAGTTGGATCTTGGCATTTTGAGGGATGATTCCCATCTCTCCACATTGCTACTTATTTTTGCTTTTTGTGCTTTTGAACTATCACTATCGCTATCAGTTACATGCTTGTATTGCCCAAAGAATCTGTGAATGCCCCATCCCTGGGGATTACAGAATCACAGAACCACAGTATTATAGGGATTGAAAGGGTTCCCTAGTAATCACCAAGTCCAACCTCCCTTCAAAGCAGGATCCCTAAAGCAGTCTGCACATGTAGGTGTCCAGGTGGGAGATGTTGAAGGCCAGGTTGGATGGTGCACAGGGCAATCTGATCTGATGGGCAGCAACCCTGCCCATAGAAGAGGGCTGGAACTCAATGGGTCCCTTCCAGCACAAGCCAATCTATGATTCTATGATTCTATGATTCTATGATTCTATGATTCCACAGTCCTATTTCTCTATGATGGATTTGATGATCTTCATAGTCCCTTCCAACTCATGCCATCCTATGATTCTATGATCTTTCAGGGGCCTTCCAAGCCAAGCCATTCTGGGATTCTAAGATTTGATGATTCAGTGATTCTTTAACATAATTATATGCATACTACTAACTTTAAGTGGCCTTGCAGGGTAAAGCAAGCTAGTTTTACAGGTCTGGATTGTATGCATTTCTTTCCAGGTGGAATCTAAACATTGCAGATGCTCTAGAGTGGAGAAGAGAGATGACAGTGCTGGCAAACGTGTATGACATTTTTTCAACCCAAACAGAAGACATCTTTGAAGGACAGAATGCACCCAGTACAGAAGCCAATCACGACACTCAGATCTTTCTCACTGAATTGTAAGCACCAATCTGATGTGCCCAAATCAGGAGCACTGATGGTCCCCTTCAGCTAATGAAGAGATACGAGCTTTTGAACAGATGTCCCACGCGCATTTCAGTGTCCTTCCTTCCCTCCAGATCCTTCCCCAACTTCGTAGCCCACCCTTAGGCACACTCTAGTACTTTTATATCATAGAGCCCAAAACAGCACAAACACTATTTGAGGTAAGGCTGAACCTCTAAGATTGGGGCATTCACAACTTTTCTGGACAGTTTCATCACTCTCTGAGTAAAGAACTTCCTCCTAGAATTAAACCAAAATGTCCCTTGTTTTCCTTAACATTCATTCCCCTATGCCCTAGACAAAAAGACATCCATGTCCCTTCCAGTCTTAAACCTTCTGTAACTCTGCAGCAAAGAAGTGTGGTGGGAATTTATGGTGTCTCCTTTTTCTTCTGCAAATAAGCCTTGAGGAACCAGAACATTTGTCTAGCCCTGTGTTTTTCTTCCCATTTTTCTGCAAATTGTTCACAACAAGGTTGCATTACTTTCCATTGGCACCAGCTCAGGCCATGAATTCCTCTTCCTCCATTCTGCTTCCTTATACTCACTGCAGATTTTGTGGGCCCTCTCCACCACACTCCATGCACACTTTGTTTTTCTGCTCTTGAATTCATGCCCATGCTTTAGGGACCTCCTCAAGATAAGGCCTGGTGGCTACCATACAGACCTGGGATTGCAGATGGTCAAACCAGTCATGTTGGTGATCACAATTCCCATGCTCCAAAATTGGGATGTGCCGAGGAGGATCTGCTCAAGGGCTCTGAACTTCTCCATGGGGTCAGGATGTTGGAAGATGGAGACGAAGGAGAGCTCAGAGACTGAAAGCATGAGGGAGAAATGTAATAGGGGCTGGGGGTTTTGTTCATTTGGGATGGGGACATTTATCAGAGAGCAGCTTGGAGCCAAGCCACACTGAAGCAAGTTGTCACATCAGTCTTCCAAAATCGCAACAGATGAAACAAGCTGAGATGGGCAGCAGACAAGGTAGACACAGTTTGCTGATTTCTCACTGGAGTAGTGGGAAAAGTAGAGGAGACAATCCAACCCTCCATTAACTGGAGATACCCCAAGGAGCTTGATCCAGATGGGAATCCTCTAAGTCCCACATCATGTCCCACAGGATGTGCTGGTGGGTGGGAAATCCCAGGGCATCTCAGAATAAAAGGTCCTGGTGTAGGTTGAATGGAGGAGACAAACCTAGAAACTTCTGCAAAAATGAGATGGTTGGGTATGGAGATGTGGTCCAAAAGAAGAGGTCACCAGGAGAGGGAAGCAGCAAGCAACTAAATCAAAGTTAGATCCTCTCCTGGAAGACACAGAGACACAAAGAGGAACCTTTACCTGGTGTGCCCAAATTGTGTAGAGGAGGAGAAGAAAACTGTTGTCTCCTGAGGCAACAGGGCTATGGCTGGAGTTTCCTGGGTCTGCCCTGCTCTGCAATGAGCATCCAATCACACTCAGGACAGGCAGACAGGGTGAAGCAGGAGGTGTTGCCCAAACTGTGAAATGCACCCTGCACTGCTTCTGGTGGGCACAGAGTTAATTTCCTCCCCAGCAGCTGCTGTCATGCTAGTGTTTGGATTTATGATGAAAGCAATGAAATGAAAGCACTCAGATGCCCTTGTTGCAGAGCGGTGCTTGCACAGAGCCAAGGACTCTTCAACCTCTGATACTGCAGGAACTGGGTGGGACAGGTGACCCCAAATGGTTCAAGGAGGTATTCTATACTATGATGAGCTCAGCAATGAAGGATGAAGAAAAGAAGGAAGGGAAGAACATTTAAAATTACGGTGTTTGTCTTCTCCATTAACCATTATGCAGGATGGAAATAACTGAAAATCTGCCTGCTGATGAGAAGGAATGAACTAATTCCATATTGTGCTTTGCTTGCACATGCAGCTTTGGCTTTACCTGCTAACTTCTATTTCAGCTGGCGAGTTTTCTTGCCCATTCCTATTCATTTCTCTTCCCCATCCTTGCCAGATGTGGTGTTAGGGCAACAGACCTGTACAGGTCCTACGATGAAAAAGCAGGAGAACAAAGCAGCTGCAGCCACCCAAGGCAGGGGGGCTGGATTTCCAAGTCTGGTTTCTGACTACTTTCCCTGCAAGAAGTGAATGAGGAAACCAGTTCTTGTGTTTGCCTTCAAACAAAGAGTCAATGTTTGCACAGCTCTGATGAAGCTGCTCAGGTTACCATCAGCTGTCCTTGCAAATCTCCATCTATCACTGCCTCAGTATGAGAATTTTAGCATTATGTATATATATATGTATATATATATATATAAACTGGTATATATATATATATTTACAAACAGCTACTTGCACTCCTTTTTTTGAGAGGGTGGAGAGATCACTTGAATATTTTCCTTTTTCCTTCTCTATTCCCTTAAAAATTTAGGT